>NC_047513.1:27153758-27239860 GCF_902827115.2 Pseudochaenichthys georgianus | reverse complement strand
CACAATCCTGAGAAGAGGCCTAATCAGCTGAAATAAGTGAACACCTGGGTGGGTGTAATATGAGACTTGACAATGACAGTCTTGTTGCATTATTCATGATTTATAAGTGTTTTGTATTGTTTCATCGATGCAAATTAAAGTGACAAACGTTACCCAAAAAGTCAAATTGTGTTTGTCCTGTAATAAAGTTATGACTTCTAACATATTAACATGCATTTGGAGCCCTATCATGTGGTGTTTTTTTGTTTTTGTATTGACTGTCAATTGCATCCATCCATCAATGGAAGAGTTCAAAGATAAGGACATAAGAAATTCAACACAATTTGAATAGGAAAGTCAGATACAGATACTGTACAATGCTGGGACCAACAAAGCAACGACAAGTGTGAGACCTGGAGGGAGGGAGGGATAAAAGGAAAATAAATAATATTTCAATGTCCCCTTATTGCTAGTACCTGACCTCGGCTTGGGAAAAGCACATTTATTTAAAAACGATATAAATGTGTTTTGGCTGGAGCTTGTAGGTCTCTGGACAAAGACAAAGTGAGTTGCAGATTGATGTACGAGGCGGAGGAAAATGAAAGTCTGGCAGAGTAAGAGATTGCCCAAGGTCTTCCTATCAACTCTCTGAATCGTGTAAACATTATGAAGATGAGAGCTAAGGGACAAGAGGGGAGGAGAGATGTACAGCAAAGGACGGCAGGGGAAGGAGGTAAAAGTGAGAAAAGAGACAAAGACATCACAAGAGAAGCAGATTTGGGAATACAAGCTCTTAGTATCCGTGGCAGAAACAAAAGGTAAAATCTAAATGTCACATTGATAAAAAGAGAGCCGTAAATAGGAGGTGAGGCAGGGGAGGAACGGGGGCGGACGTGGAGGGGATAGTTTAAAGAAAATGCAAGGCAAAGATTAAAGGAGGAGGCAGGGAGCTTTTATCTCACAGCAGAGCCACTCTCTCTCCTGGGTGGAGTCACATGTTAACCAGGAGAGCTGGGGGCACACACAGAGGGTGAAGATGAAGGGATAACAGATGGGGGAAAAGTGCTGACTTTAAAATTACATAATATGGCTTGTCTTACATGCATCTTCAAAAGTGTTAAACATCTATGCTTCTACTTATTCTCAACTTACATCTTTTTACCTTTTACAATCAAGTCAGATTTCCATTTGGGATGTTGTACATGTGTTTGATCCTTATAGTTAATGTAATCCCCCTTGGAAACTTGGTTTACAATCCTATGTATTTTTCTATAACATTACATTTAATGAGTGAGTGAATAAGAAACATTCATTATGTATAAAGCGGGGCAAAAAGTGGAATGGTTGTTTAATTACAGTGTGTTAAAGATTGCTTACTCCCAAAAAATAGGAAAAGAAGGCCACATGGACGGTTTAATTACTATTTAATGTAATGTCTTCATTATTAATGCAAACATATGAAACTGATTTGGTTTTCCTTTTTTTATGTTCTTGTAATATTCTACTACTCTGGATCTTTCATTAATTTGCCCTACTGGGGTTTGGTCATGGTTATATGCGTGATTAAAAAACTATAATAAAGAAATTACATATATTAAAAACCTTTAATCAGTTTGAAATAAGTAAAACAATTCTCACTTTGTCAAAATAGCATGTAAATCCCCATCACTTATAGTAAGAAGTCGATTGAGAAAATGAATCTTTTATTCTCCGTGTGTGTGTTATTGTCGCAGTAATATGCTTTTGCCTCTGCCCTTGGTGGGCATGTGTGTGTGTACACAGTGAGTGACAGAAAGCCCCTGCCTCAGAGACCCAAAGCGCTCAGGCCAGTGTGTCGGATGCTCCACTGATCCGGGGCGAAGCTTTTATTTCTGCATCCCCTCAATGGACAGCCGTTCTGTCTGTCAGATCAGTCTTGGCAGCGCTGACCCGGCATGGCACCCCGGCACCTGAACGAGCAAATGTGGCTTTAACCCTGCATGTTTATCAGCACTTTACTAAGTAGTACATTGTGAAAGACTTAACAAGTACTGCTTTTCAAAGGCTTTTGTTTATGATGTTTGTTGTTAAGTGTCACTTTATTTGTTGGATCCCTGGACATTTGAAATAGGTTAAAGTGAATCCAGCGCTGGGATTTCTTGTCATCCTTGAATCACGAGGTGAATATGTGATCTGCTGCAACTCCTTCTGTCTATTACACGGAGGAGGAAATAGTCTACCATTGTTACAGCAGGCTCCAAGCGAGGCCTTAGGCACCAGGCAGAGCTGCGAGGTGAATTTCACTAAACGAGAACACCCAGAATAGCATCCGTTTCAAGGAGTGGCTGTCCCAAACCACTTCTGATTGGTTGACCTCTTTGCAGACTGTTGATGGATTACACCAACCACAATGCAGCATTTATGGCTGCATCTATGAATTCCATTTCAACTCAAAACATTTCAAACGTTTCAAACATACATAACAGGCCTTAGTTACAGATATATTGCTCCAGCTTTTGTGTGATTTATTTCAGTGTCTCCACACAACAGCGGTTCCATTCACTTACCCTCATTGCAAGATGGCTCATCAATAGCTGGCTGTGACAGGGACGTTGTTGTTGGACAACGCACAAATCATTAATGCATCATGCCATTGATGTTCTGACAGAGATGGCTTTGTCTGAGGGGAGAATAAAGATGTGATGTATTATTGGGTTTTTTGGAACCACTTTTCAAAATCTTACTCAGGCTATTTGTCTGAAGCCAATATGTTTCTACTTTTCTGAGGCAACGCTGTTCAAGGTCACAAAGGAGTGTGTCCATTTGTTTTGTGTCAACTGTTTACAGCAATTCTGCCTTTGGCTGAAATCACTAGGAGGCCTCTTCCCTCGCCACAGGCTTCTCTCCATGTGTACTTAGCCTCTACTACCATGGGTATAGACACATATGTCACATTTTAAATTGTGTTTAACAAACATTCAAATACATTTCCAGATAGAATGACTTTCAAATTGACTTGACAGAAGAGAATAAATGACTTGACTTGGAAGATCAAACTTGTGTTGTGTAATTGTCAATGTTCACTTGTCTGTGAAACTCTATCCAGTAAGCCCATGCACTTGAGACTTGAGCCACTTGTCCAAGTATACTTACCATATTATGCAATATACATCTCAGAACCACATTTGATTTGTAGTTCATTAGCACACACAGAACATGTCATGTTGAGAGGGTTACGTGTTTGTGGTAAGCAGTTGGACAATGGCGAGCCATATTTTCTAAACTAAGAAATATGATAAAATTGCAGGTTTTCCAGAGGGTTGACGATTGTCTGAGCTGGGAGGCAGAAATGTGTCTTATCCTGACGTATCAACACACATCAACTATATGGTTGTACACACCCCTAAGTGGGGTTGTTTTGGTGGGTGTTTTCTTTTTTCCTTGTCAGCAAATGGCATCAACCACAATGTATTTCAACTTCTACAGCAGCGCTTGTAGCCTCAAGCAGATAGGCCTGGTATGATCACTTCTTTTAATCACAACCACGTCTGATTTAGAGCATCGAAGTCTACCACGCACTTCCATCACCCTAACCTTTACGATCTTACTGTTCTCCGCCCAAACTATGCACACTTTGCTTCCTGTATTGACACTGAACTCAAGATGTCCATTTTGCCCTGCAGAGATTTTCAGAGCTGCACTGCATGTACATAAGGTGTGTGTGAATCTGATTCATAGAGATAAAAACATGACATACTCATGTCTGCCGGTGCATGTGGCTGCATGCCTCAATGCATGTGCACAACGTGTTCACTTATTATCATTCCATCCGTGTTCTAGCTTTTAATATGGGTTATTGAAGCCCTTTAACCCTGCCACACAGTTATTTTTAGCTTGTCAGTTTTTCTTCTAGCCTGCTTTCATGTCACAGTAAAGCACCCCTGGGACATGACTAGCTGCTTGTGTGTGTCATGTCCATCCAGCTGCTGAGCTGTGTAGGATGTGGGCTTCCCTCTATCTCCCTTCATGTCACTCCTCTCACCAAGCCCTCACCCTCTCACCCCCTGTCCATCAACTCACTCCTGCTCGACCTCCCATCTCCACAGCCTCTCCTCACTCGGTCCCTGGGCTTTGGCTGTGGAGAGATGTACTTATCTCTGATGACAGTGGGTGTGTTGCCAGCCAGGCCACTACTTTGCCCCAAGCTAACGCAGCTCTCAGAAAGGACAGAGGGTCAGGGATCAAGGGAGGACTCTCAGACTGACCCACTGCGCCAAAATAACCAACCACAGAAACATGTTTGAGCAATGTCTGCTGCGAGGCGAGGGAAATGCATTTTGAAGTTCAGTACAACTCTGTCAGCAGCTCAAATCCAAATGTTACTTTGTAGTAGCCTCTAGTCACATGGCCAAAACAGTAAGCATGGACATTCAGCGATGTACATTATGGTCTGGATATATTTTCGCAGGAGGGATTGGGAGGAAAAAATGTCAACCGGGTAATAATCACAGTTTTGAGGGCACATTGGGGCTATGCAAGTTTCAATTTCACACTCTGCTCTCCTTTCCCACTCGTTTGCTCATTCTCTCCCCCATCTCCCTCCCTCCCTCCCTCCCTCTCTCCCTTTCTCTCTTCCTCAGTAATCCTTCGAGGCAGCGCTGACAGCGGAGGTATGATAGAGGAGGGCCTGCTGGAGTGGAGAGGGAAATGATCTGCTAATGGTACACTCTCTCCCATAGGACACCTGCTTACACTCCACAGCCCTGCTGCTCACTCAGTCAGCGCGTGTGTGTGTGTGTGTGTGTGTGTGTGTGTGTGTGTGTGTGTGTGTGTGTGTGTGTGTGTGTGTGTGTGTGTGTGTGTGTGTGTGTGTGTGTGTGTGTGTGTGTGTGTGTGTGTGTGTGTGTGTGTGTGTGTGTGTGTGTGTGTGTGTGTGTGTGTGTGTGTGTGTGTGTGTGTGTGTGTGTGTGTGTGTGTGTGTGTGTGTGTGTGTTGTGTGTGTGTGTGTGTTAGTGTGTGTGTTAGTGAGTGAGAGTATGAGCCTCATCCATATGTGCCCTTTTTTCAATCAGCATACTGCACTTTCATTTACCTGCAACTTCGTGTCCTCATAATCCTTTCAGTTGAACTTTTCGTATGTATAGCTTTGGCCGGCAGCTCTAGAGGTCACTCCATTGGACAGTGGGTCAGTCCAGAAAATAATCCCCCCACCCTTTTGTAGACACATTAGTTGCCTTATAGAAAGCTGCATTGTTTGCCTTGACGTCCAGTGTGTGGGTGGAAGGTGTGTGTGTGTGTGTGTGTGCGCGCGTGCGTGCGTGCGTGCGTGTGTGTGTGTGTGTGTGTGTGTGTGTGTGTGTGTGTGTGTGTGTGTGTGTGTGTGTGTGTGTGTGTGTGTGTGTGTGTGTGTGTGTGTGTGTGTGTGTGTGTGTGTGTGTGTGTGTGTGTGTGTGTTGTGTGTGTGTGTGTGTGTGTGTGTGTGTGTGTGTGTGTGTGTGTGTGTGTGTGTGTGTGTGTGCATGCCTATGCTTATGTTGTGGCAGCTACTGCGAATTAGTGCCTGTTTATCCAAAATCAGTGGTTATTATTATCTCTCTCGAGTGCCAGTCCCTCTCGAAATCCTTCAGTGAAACACCAACTTTCCTGAGCTCATCAGATCCTTCCAAGCCTGATTAAAACAATCTACACTTGATCATTACACCCATGGCGGCAACAAAGCACACAGCAATTAATAGGCGCTCCTCACAGTGGCTTTGTTGGCCACTTTCAGCTCCCTCTAGCTTGGATAATAAACAATCAGCACATTTGACATCCTACTAAAACTTTATGAACACGGCTCCATGTGTCTCTCCTCCGTCACCGTCCAGTGTCTCAGCTTTGCATCTGCTCTTTTATCGTCCTGTTGCACTCCTGTTTTGTCTTGCTATGCCTCCTGTCCCAATGCGCCAAGCATGTTAGTTATCCACACAAGCCAGGGCATTTGACTGGCTGAGCCATTTCTAGCACATTTCCATTAACTCCCATAGCAACAGCCCATACATGAAATGGTGCACATACATATATGAGTGGAACATGTTAATGTGTATCCTGTATCCAAGCTGACAGCTATTCCGTGAACACCCAAGAGATGATTTAATATTTATCTGTGTAATTGTGAAATTCAATCTATTAAAGTAATATATGTATTCTAATGGAATGATATAACCATAATCAGAAGGGTACAGGAACCGATGAGGGATAATGAGCTTTGTTAATTGGCGTTTCACAGAGTGGCAGCAGGCCACGTATATTAAACAATGTTGCGTAGCCCACACCTATCATGAAATGGAATGGGATTCTGAAAATGTAAATTGGCGTATGTGTGTGCCATTCCAGCCAAGCCAACGGGCCTCGAGTTACCTGGCCACATGGTGAGAGGGACGTGTCCTCCACAGAGACCTGCCCTGAGTTGGATTGGCTCCTGCCAGCCAAAAAGAGGGGGGGGGGATCAAGAGCCTCTCTGCCCAGTTAAAAGGGGCTCCATATGTGGGGAGTGGAGTGAGACATCCCCCAGATCAGCCACCATCTGGGAGAGAGGACAATATGCCAGGAAAAGCATGCAGAGAGAGAGAGGGGGAGAGGCTGAAACACAACACCAAAATAGATGGCTTGAAAATCTGACACGAGTGAAGGATTGAGAGCAAACAGGAGTAGGAATTCTTAAGGGGAAGGATGGATTGATAGAAATGTTGGCAGAAAGAGAAGCAGCTGATTTAGAGGGATGTTGTCTTCGTCTGCTGCCTTTGCCCAACAAGCATACTTTAAGCTTTTCCTCCAAAGGTAGAGCCTTTGTTCCTTGTGTCTTCCCAGTATGTGAGCGCTGCACGTGTGTGCTGGGATCCTGCGTGTAAAAGGTTGTGGAGTTGTCAAACTAGTTCTCTTCACTAAAGACAACCTTACCCTTTGCATGCCGGTCCCTACCTAAAACCGTCTCTTTCCGTGTGTGTGTGTGTGTGTGTGGTGTGTGTGTGTGTGTGTGTGTGTGTGTGTGTGTGTGTGTGTGTGTGTGTGTGTGTGTGTGTGGTGTGTGTGTGTGTGTGTGTGTGTGTGTGTGTGTGTGTGTGTGTGTGTGTGTGTGTGTGTGTGTGTTGTGTGTGTGTGTGTGTGTGTGTGTGTGTGTGTGTGTGTATCTATTTGTGTGTGAATGTATTCTGGCTGTCTTTTCAATGTGCATTTTCACAAAAGGCTAGAAAAGGAACACAAGTTCACCTTTTGTGTGTTTCCTATAGAACTGATTGAGGCATTGTGCTCCAGCAATGTACTGGTTGTTCCATTTGGAAAATAAAAGCAGAAGCATTTCACCATTAACTTCAGTCAGAATGTTACCCCCAGAAACTGTTTATTCATAGCTAGTTTGCAGTATGTGTTTCTATAGGAATACTAATGCCACCAGAATAACTTGAAACTTTCATCATGTTGAGAAAACTCTGTTAATTAATCTGTATTGTAAAGTATTGTATTTGTTTCTTAAGAATTATTGCAATGCAATATCCACTTGTAGCAAAAGTGTGACTTCACTTTTTACAACATCATGATGTATTGGACATACAGTACAGTATCGAGAAGATATCAGCACGTCTAAATAGTATACCCTTAGATGTTAGTAGGACTTGTATTATTTTTGTTTTGTTTGTACACTGGAAAAACTGTTGATTTGGTAAAAATAAAAATATATGTGTCAAGTGTTTCCAAGCAATTTTAAGAGTTGAGTCAACTTTTGAATTTTTTGAGTTGGTGAAACGTACTTTTTTAATTGTCCTCTACTCAAGAACTTTGCTAAAACTTTTTACATGTCAAGCGTTTCCAAGCAATTTTAGGAGTTGGGTTAACTCACTTATGTGATTCTTTCTGCATGTGAAAAGATAAGTTGAGCCTACAATTAAAAGCCATGATATTAAGTGGAACCAATGCAAATAACAATCTGCTAAGAACCACATAAGACAAGAATAAATAAAGTAAATTATAAAACACAATTGAGTTGCCGGAACCTATATAGGACAAACTCTTCCTGACTTCACCATTTTGACAGTGTAGACCCGTTCGAGAATGTGTTAATCGGTCACAAGCAAACACCCCCCCTTGCATAACCCTTACAAAAAGGGAAGTATTGATTTGGTATATGGAGTATTATTGAGGCTGTTAGAACTGTGCTTTTTGTCCTCATGTGGGGACTACCATTCTCTTTGTACTCTCAAAGACTCCCTATTGTTATAGTTCACACAGAACCACCCTGGCCCTGTTCACAGCGACAAACTAATCAAAATATTGCACTGTAATTGGTGGTTAGTGATGTGTAGCCTGCAATTACTGCAGTCAAGGTTGCCTTTATTCTCCAGCACCGTCTTTGAGGGATGTGGGAGAGGGTCAACCTTCTGCTGTCATGGAAGCTACAGTCTGACAGCAACTGAAAACCCTTTGTAATGCCAGCCAGTCATCACGTTAACACGAGGGTGACTTTTGTAATGAGTACAATTACTTTGTGTTGGAAGCGCAATATGAAGACAATTATGTATTTGACTGCTTCTGCCTCATTTCATCACAGTTTAGTTTTGTGCACATTATTCGGTATTATACAGTACAGAGTACACGACTATTCAATGCAATGAAATGCATCTCTTCCTTTGATACGAATGCCACAGCAAAAAGGGTTGAAAAGTTAATGATGTGTCTTTTTCACTCAACAGTGTTATACAGAATATGCGCTGAGAGCATTAAAGGGACAGGGCCGATAATGCATGTCAATACCAAAGTAAAGAGGTGGGCCTGCAAGGTGCAAATCTTTTTTTTTTAAATATATAACTGTAATAATACAACCTTTATTTATACTGAATTGGGAACTCAAGGCTATGCTAACAATGTAATGAGGAATTAACTAAAAAGGCTAACTTCCTGTGGAATTCAGTGCACGCGGTCTTCCTGAAAACTTTCGCACATATGCTGTAAAAGCAACACCAAGTATTTTATTAATTTATACATTTATTTGTTTGTTTATATACAGTATTATCTACTTGTTTGTAATATGCTGGAGCCTAGGGTACTTTGCAAAGAGTTGTTTGTAGTCTGTGTTGTTTGAATGTATTTGAATTGAAAACCAAATCTACCTATGGTTACAATTACAGACCTGAACCTGAAACATAATATGCCACAAAAGTAAAAAAATTATTTCATATTCTTGAAGTTTCCGCACCTGATGAATGAACTTCCAGTAAACTCGCTTACTGACACAACGCTTTGTGGAAAGGAGGCGTGATTTAAGTCAAATGTGTAGTAGTTTGTCTTCACTTGGATATTAAAGAGTCTTGTTCTTCTGATCAGTGTCAAAGTGCCTAATAAATCCAACGTGTTTCAAAGTTTTCAAAGTTTTAGTTTTTTATTAGGCACCGTATGATCTTTGAAAAAAACAACTGGTGACAGGCAGTATCAAGAGCACATGGATGTTCACTGTTCATTTCACTAATTGCAAGTGTAAATTAGGATGGCAGCAGCCAAGAACAAAAAGATGAAGACTTAAAAGCAATCCACAGGAAAGACTACATACAAAGGAAAATGTTTTGAATACAAATAAACCAAGCTTTTCATATTTTTTAAAAACAGCATTGAGGCTCGATGCGTCATGAAGGAGAGCTTGTGTCAGGAAAATGAAAGAGGATTAGACACTATTATATTCTAAGGCATTTCCCTCAGAATTGTGACGTTGTTTGATAGTGTGAAGATCTGGAATTGTGGGCTTTTGTGTTACTTCAAATGTCTGTTTCTACATGAAACACTTGAATACCAAGTCGCTGTGCTCGGAGAAGGATCACAGCTCGCCGTAATAATGTCACAAAATGAAGAAGCTGATTTATAAACATGAGTGTGAGGCGCTGAGGCATGGCACGTCTTCCTGCCTGTGACCACATATTCTTGCTCTGACATCTTTAGCGGCCTCGTAGGCATCTCATTGTCCTCTGCAGGCAAGAGATTGATTCCTTTATTACGAGATATCTATGTATAAAATGAGATATACTGCTTACGCTTTGAAACAACATTTTAGATATGTGGGAGCATGTGTAGCACTTCATTCGTATTCTTCCGGCATACCGATTATTACATATCAGCACTTGGTAAGCGTGCATAACATTTCATCTCCAGTCATATATAATATGAATTCAGACCTCTAAGATGCATACTAGAGATTAAATGCATACTCTCCCCAACCAAATGCTTATTTCAGCAGATCATTTCAGATTCTCACAAAAATGTCTATTCCAGTTGGTACTCGAACAGAACCCTCGTGTAGCTCATGTTAACTTTGGAGCCTGTGTGTTTGTTGCAACACCCTAGCACTGATTCATGTTTACACCTAAGTGGCACAATTAACGGATCAATATGAAGTGGAGAAACAGGGAGCTCTTCAGCCAGCCTTTGTTGGACATACATGAAAGCAGACTCTCACTCATAGTATGAGAGCACACAAACTAAACACAGCAGTGCCTGGTTACTACTTCATATGCAAATATGCATGAGTAATGGCTGCAAGGCAGACAGGGAATGAGAATGAAGACAAAGCAATGCTACATGTTTATTTACCAAGCCTTGGGATAGAAATTTGAATAGGCCCACGGACATGTATTCCTTTGACTATTCACATGACCTTTACATAATTTGTGATAACATTTACACTAATTGCTTGCATTTATTCTTCAATTACTTCAGCTTGCATCAGTAACGCGAATCAGATTTAAAGGATTAGAAAGCTTTTACAAAGCACATCCAATCACACCTCAAGTGGGGGGGGGTGTCGTCCCATCAGTCTTCAGCCTTCATCATGGATGAGTATCAGCTATGTTGTGGCTTCCAGCTGTGAGTGGCGCTGATGCACACGGACAGAAATCAAATCCCAGTGAAATACTCTAATAGAAGAGGTGTTTGTGTACTCTGTGTTTGTCTTTAGGGACGTGCGTTACATCACGCCATGTTGTGACATAGTGTGGGATTGTGTGTTGTATAACCGCCTCTCAGTGATGGCCAGGTACGATGGATGTGAGGCAGGCGGGGGGCTGATAGCGGTGGTGCCTCCGCCCCCTGGGGAGGGACGAGGTTGAAGGTCTCAGCTCTCTGATCACCAGGTGATAGATGTTTATGGGATGTAGGGTCTGTTTAATGAGAGAGCATAAAGGTTAGTGTGTGTGCATGTGCCCACACACGCGCAGGACCAGGTATGTCATCAAATGGAAAAGAGGTAGAAAATCCCCTTTAAATCCAGCTAGAGTTCTTGTATTTTGGCAAAAAAAAAGTCGGAGAAATATTGCCTGTTTTGTACTCCTGGCACACACCCTGAGCTTTCGTGTGTGTATGTGGGTGTGGGTGGCAGTGTGTGTGTGTGTGTGTGTGTGTGTGTGTGTGTGTGTGTGTGTGTGTGTGTGTGTGTGTGTGTGTGTGTGTGTGTGTGTGTGTGTGTGTGTGTGTGTGTGTGTGTGTGTGTGTGTGTGTGTGTGTGTGTGTGTGTGTGTGTGTGTGTGTGTGTGTGTGTGTGTGTGTGTGTGTGTGTGTGTGTGTGTGTGTTGGAATTCATCCACTACAGCTGCTGCTGGGTTGAATCACCCCCATAGAACAGCCAGACAAGCCATCGTCCAACAGAGAAGGATTTGGAGGATTTAAACTCTATGAAGGCAGGGTACTCAAACACACATTCCCACACACATTAAACCTCACATACTCCAAAGAGAAAGAAAAAAAATCACACCTGCGAAGCAATTGAGGTGAAGGAAAGGGATTTTACTTCTGTCCTCATACCTCCTTTAAAGCGCTCTATCTCGGCAAACCACATTTGTTTTATTAATTTAATGTCCCACGAGGAGGAGGCCGTCAGGCGGCTGGGTCAGAAACTCAGTTCCAAGAACTTTTTGTTCTGTGTGAAAAGTACGGAGAGAACAAAACATCATCGTGTAATAAAAAGGAAGGAGAAAGATATAGAGAGGAGGGGTGCTGGGGGATAAAAGTAGCTTTCCTTCTCCGATTAAATTGCCCTTTAGATAAAAGTAAATCTAGTAAAAGGCTGCGTAGAAAAAACAGGGGAAATTATTAATGATTCTCTCCTCTAATGTGATTTTCAGCCATTATGTCAGAGATGAATAATAAAGATAAGGGGGGGGATGTGTGTTTTCAGTGTGTTGGGATCGTAATCCCTTTAAAAGGAACTCTGCATGAACCATGCACAAGCCACTATCACCAACACATGCTTCTGTATTCAGTTGGGAGTCGAGGATCCTCGTATCTTTTATTATGGACATGCACAGACATTTTGATGGACAATATTTCAATTCTCAAAAAAGTTACACCCCTACCCCGGCACTAACAGCGGCGCAGAGTGATTTCAGACTCAAGTCATTTTGCAATTTCAACATCTTTACAATTAGTGGGAAAGCTATTATTGCCCATTTGTTAGCAGTGGCATTATGACCCATCAATTAAAACAGATGTTCATCTTTGATAAATACAACAATAAGCCCATACAAGTAATGTGTCGAGTAACTAGTCAGGCATGTAATGACTGGGTGCGAACATCCCTACAACACAGAGAAGTGAAAAAAACGTACTCACCTCAACTTTAGTATTTGTTAATGATTGCACACTTTATCAGATATCTCTTAAGGCTCCAATTAAGATAATGTACGTATTGTTAGAAATTAAAATCAATGTTGATATGGTGTAATTTGAATTAAATACACTATTTAATTTAAATCAGTTTTATTCTGAAAAACCTGAAGTTCACTAACTATTAACTTAATACTTTTATTCTGAAAATGCTTCACTTCCGGTTAGCATTAGCATGTGGCGAAATGCTGCATTTTCAAACCATAAATCAACGGTGAAATGATATGTGATGTTGTACACTGAGCACACTGGGTTTAGCACTCATTTATTGCCGCTGAATAACGTTTATTAGGGAATGTTTAAATAACCACAGACACCAGAATGATGTAATTTAACAATAGAAAAAGGCAGGAATTGCATTGGACCCGCCCCCCGACAACGCCGGCCAATAGGAGAAGACCTCAGATGAGCAAGCCAAGGATTGACCTCTTCTACCTGCTAACCCTGACCGGTCGGATGAGGAGATCGCCTCCACTCGCACATTTCAATTTGTACACCACTGCATCTTTTGTGTAATTAAATGCTGTTAACTTTTATAAGCTTCCCTTGACTCTTTTCAGTCTCTCCTGCCTTCATGGTTCTAGAATACACTAACAGTATTTATGTTTATGTTGATTAATACAAAAAGAATGAAGGAAGCTTTATTGTGAAAAAAAACTGACATTTATTTTTATAGAGCAAAGCCACAGGCAGCTAATTAGCTTCTCAACTCAGTCTGTGAAGGAAATGAACAACTTGAAGGCAATGATGTGATTGCGTGTAAAACGGATAATGGCATTAGCAAGAGTGGCAATAACAACATTAATGTCCAATAATCAGTATTTTTCCATTTGTTCCAGTGGCACTTAAAATCGGAAGCTATTGGTACCTGTTTATGTGGATAATTTTGTAAATGATGCTGTCCTTTTGTTGTTCTATTTATGTTTTTATGTTTCATGTGGAACTACTTGAGCAGGTCTCCCTTGAAAAAGAGATCAATAATCTCAATGGGATTTTATCTGTATAAATAAAGGTTTGAAATGAAATGAAATGAGGTTATTAGGTCAAAAGGCCACTTAAGGCGAGACACCAGGTGAATAGGGTAATTTTTTTAACTTAAAGGTATCAGCTAGACATTTCTCCAGTTAATTACTTACAATAAGGAAATTGTCTTTTCTATTACAAGTTTTCTGAAATAGCACGTTTAAATATGCAAATTAACCATTATCTCATTAAATATGCACATATTTTAACACATTTCAGGAATCGAAATCTGAACTTTGGATAAAGCCAGATTCAAAATTATTGTTTCATTTTATAGTAATATTAGTATCTAAGGCTTTTACAGAAGGGATTTTGGATATCTCTTTTTATCACTCCATTAATCAGAAAATACTGTCAACAGCCCTAAAATATCCATTTTCGCCATGTTTTTAGGTATATATGAACAAACCCTTCTGTAAAAGCCTTCATAATATTGATAGGAATATAACTGGAAGGTTTGATGTATCTACATGCTACTGAAGTTGAAATTTCGAACTCAGAGTAGGAGAAAAAACTCATTTTGAGAAAACGACCTTGCAGTGAGGCGCTAGCTAAACCCTCCTGTTCTTTGGATGATAGCTTGCGCCTCGACGCACTACGTGAAGGTATTTCATGTTCGGGGTCATTTGTTTTTTGTATAACCTTGCTTCGTGCAAGTGATAATTGTTTTCGTGTTCTCTGTGAACGTTTTTTTTGCCATTCTTTTGCCATTTTGAGATTTCAATTTCTAGCGGAAAGCTAACCAGGAAGTGTTTTAGCACACCACGTGACGCATCTGAACGAATCACGTTGTCAGAAGTTGACACCAGCCAATGAGATTTCATTTCTTGGTTTAAGACCCCTTTGTGCTTTCACGATTGGTTGCTGATACAAAGAAAATGACCATATTTGGATCCGATGAGATTGTGCAGGAGAGACACCGCTTTCCAGCGATACCTCTGTTGACATGGTGCACACAGCGGTCGCGGTACTTTATGTTACGTTAGAATGCTAACTTTTGGTGAATTTAGGGGAAATCTACAGACGCAAATAGACAAACTATAGTAAAATAAACACTTAAATGTGTATTTTGTACGTTTTCCTTCCAAAAGCCTGAAAGAAAACATGTTATAGAATCAAAATAGCACAACATCTCAAAATTAACCAGTAGCCTACTTGAAAAACGATGTTTTTGCCTGCCATGTCTCGCCTTAAGCCAATTATCACCAGTATGTTTTGCGCTCATACAATGGACACCTATAGAGTGGCATCTACTTCCGCTTCATGGGACCTTATTTCTGAAAAATTATGTATTGAAGTCAATGGGGAGAGAAAGATTATCTTTCGATCCCGTTTGAATTGTGCCATGAATTACACATATGATGTTTGTCAATCTTAAAAAATAATTTCCATGTCAAAAAAGTCACAGTTTGTTGTAAAACTGTTGAAATATAAGACTATGAAAAATACGCAACTAGAAAGACTACAAATCCCAGAGTCGTGTAAGTGATGTCATTAACGTTCCACATTACACTCGTGTTACTCACCGAAACCTTGTAAAGCCGGTCCCGCATGCTGGCTCTTACGGAACCGGCTAACTCCCCTTTTCCGTATGTACAGTTTTCAACATGGCCAGACTTGTAGTAATTTTCACCTCTTTTAATACTTTTCGCCTCATTCTGAAAGAAAGAGGTGAAATGTGCTAACGTGACGGCCATCTTGGTGTTGGTGACGTGTGCAAGACCAGAGATTTAGTTCATCGAGCGATTCACAAAAAAAAAAATGTGTTACTTCACAGTTTTACGACACATTTACATTTTTTTGACTTACAAAATTATCTTTTTAATTGACAAACATCAAATCAAAGGATAATCTTTCTCTCTCCATTGACTTCAATACATACTTTTTCCAAAATAAGGTCCCATGGAGGTCCACCGGAAAGGGAGGGACTTTGCCACTCTATAGGAAACAATTAGAAATGCCTGTAAAGAGGTTATTAATACATACATTGCTATCATTTAATGAGTATTTTACTTCTGATGTGTTGTATTTCCTGAAATGTATGTTAAGTTATTTATCCAACCTTAAAACCATATTAGTTTAGCTCTTTTTCCTTTTCCTGTAACAATCAGGATGCAACAATAACACAAGTTTGTATCTCGCTGTATTGCTTTCAAAAATACCTACACAAATCCCTTGACATGTTACAGTGGTATGATGGCTGGTTTTATTAGTGTTATTTTGTTAACAATTTAAGTATAGTACATGTTGTTCTTAAAGTTTACATATTTTTTAATTGAATTTAAGCAATTGTTGGTATATTGATCTTGTGTTTAATATAACACTTAGATTTTTGTTAGGTAGAGGCTTTAAATAAGCCCAATGGGTTGTTTTCCTACCTGCACTGTTGTTCGTGTGTTATCTGTTATGCTTGTGTGTTATTGTTGAATTGTGCATAACCATTCAAACCTAAAATCAAAAAAATTAGCTTCTCAAAGGTAAAAAAAAACAAAACAGTAATACCAGAATCAACTTGATGTGCTATACGTACCAGCATGGCCAGTATGTGAGACTATAGGGAGCTAATATGTTAAGCCAACGCCCTTTAGTACTCTGTGTGACCTCCACAATCAACATGCAGCCGTAATCTTTCATCAGCAACACTTTCATCAGATTGCTCTCCTGTTACATACAGTTGATTTGCTCCTTTTGCATTTTAATCTGCATATGACTGTGGGTTTAGCCTCATCATGCTCGGACTACATCATTTCCCCTATTCTCATAAAGGAGGGAAATAATGGCCCTGTGTCATTTATTTGCAACATATTCTGATTAATAATGTGTCTACTCATTTTATTAAATGTGTGATGTGTGATATGAACAATGTTGTGTTAACTATGTAAAAGGGACGCATTGAATTCAATGAAATTCCCGGAAAGGAGGCAAGGCAAGGGAATTTTATTTATATGGTATACCTGTCAACACAAGGCAATTCAAAGTGCTATACAAATTAAAGACATTAAGAAAATGGCATTTAAAAACAGTCATTAAAAAGAATACATGAATAAAAGTTACAGTGCAGTTTAAGATACAAATAGTTCAATTAAAAGCAGTGGCAAAAAGAAAAGTCTTCAGCCTGGATTTAAAAGTAGTAAGAGTTGCAGCGGACCTGCAACAGGATTATTTTCTAAATAATGTGAAGGAAGGTTAACTATTCCTTTACCTTTGCTTTTATAAGGATTTGTCAATTTGAAATTTCCATTCTCTAGGTACACAAGAGTTTTCTCTCTATCCTGCGTGGTGTTGTTTTTCCTTTATTATTCTTTCACCGGCCTTGCTGAGTCCAAGAGGGCACTGTTTGATGTCGGAATTGGTATCTTGCCACAGAGGTGGGAAATAGGAAATGAGATTTGTGGCCTCTCTAAGGTATTGGCCTGATGGTGGCAGCAAGTTAGTCTCAACTTTGCTCTGCATTCTTGACACTGCCTGATAATATCAAGTTTCCCTCATCTGATTCAAAGCAGCAGAGACTTTAAAGTGCGTATACCACCACAAAACCAGTGCAGAGTAGAGACCCTGTACTGTGACGATGCTATTATGTCCCCAATGCTTCCTCACATTTATAACTTTTTGAAATGTAAAACTTATTTTATTCTCTGCCACAGTCAAGTGCTATACAGGCCATTACATTCTGGAGCATAAGTGCGTGAACTAAACAAAAACATCTTAGGACATTATGTGTTTTTCTTTTCTGTCAGCCTTTGGTAAAAAAAACAATGAATGACTCAAAAACGGGTAACAACAAGAAGGAGGACGCAATAAAATTGAGAAAATAAATGTGATTGTAAAGTAATAAAAATGATTGATGACAAAAATATCAGTGATGAATGATGATTCATGTTGTTAGTATTCTTGAGGGGCAGAAGGCTTCAAAAACAGAGCCAGTAATCCATCTCAAAGCAGTACACTGCCATCGATTGGTACATTTGCCATAGCCCCAATCTTTCCATAACCATAACCATTCCTAAGTGGTTCTCAAATGGGGGTACGCGGACCCCTAGGGGTAAGTTGGAGTACTGCAGGGGGTACGTGAGATTTATTTTATGTTAATGAAAAAAAAAAATGCATTTAAACTAACCACTAATAGTAGATGAACTACTTTATTCAAAGGTTTACAGTAATTCTGGATAATAAAATGGGAAAACTAAACGGTGTGCTCTCTTTTCCTCTCCCTCTCCTGACAGTCCGTCAGTCTTGTGCAGCTCGCTGAACCTGTAATAAGTGACCCGACAGTAAAGAATAAATATATTTATAACTAGTTTAGCTAGTTCCAGAGTAGATAAACTAGCTAAGTGTGTTAGGTCTAACTCTTAGTGTATTTTGCTCAGCTCAACGATCCGTCACAGCGGCGGAGCTGTGATCATGCAGAGCTGCGTGTTCTCCGTCAGCAGCAGCTGATCTGATCTCGGATCTCTCTCGCGTCCGGTTAGACTTCACTCGTGTTTATGTCCAAATCTATCAGATCTAGCTAGTTCTAGTTAATATGACTACCTGCTTATCAAAGGACACCTAAACAATAAGCGTTGCTTGGCAACGGCATGTGGCCGCAAAGTATAGGGCAGTATTATGTTTATATGAGGGGTCAAAATCCCATGCTCATAAAATGCTCATATTTTTTTTTCTCTTCATTCCCCGTGCCCCAAAATAAATAAATACATAAATATACAAATTTTAGGGAAAGTAACGAAGTTTGAGCAGTGTGGGTTTTATATGAACAGAGTTACACATATTTCAAAACGCAAAGTGTAATAACTGCAGTTAGCCTCCCTGTCAGAATGACAAAGATTCTCAGTGAAGCTCAAGCCCATGTTTCACTACATTATAAGTACAACTTATTAAAAAGATCAGTTCAATGCAACTAATGTCGTCTTAGTGTTATTGCATGATGTTGAACTTGGTTTGCCATGAATTTAGTGGTGGATTGGAAACATTTGAAATGTAGCATTTAAGTGTTTCTCAGTTACAATGTTGTTGTTTCAATAAATCAGACACTGACGGTGCAGCGCTGTACCTCGTTATATAGGCTTTTTGTCCCTAACAAATAGTTTCTGCGCTGATCAGGGGGTACGTGGCTGCATCATTTTAAAAGGGGGTACATTATTGAAAAAAGTTTGAGAACCACTGCCTTAGAGCATATGCAGTGAAGATAAGATAATATAGTACTTTATTGATCCCAATTTGGGAAATGTTTGTGTTGCAGCAGCATAAAAAGACATGGCAGAGTACAATACACATTTTAAAAACAAGAAATCAACAAGAAAGTAGAAAATATACATGTTGAATTTAAAAATGAACAACAACAAGATATAAAGCAAGGTATATACGTATGTGACGGATGGAATATTAAATAATAAACTGAATATATAAATGTAAAATGTACAGTGTGATTTTATTCCAAGAGATATTGTGGGTATCAACATTTAGCATAAATACTAACACACAGCAGATACATGTTAGGTATTTTAACATGTGGAATATGTCAAAGATCTGTATTATCTTTCCCCAATCTCAATGTATTTTTTATTTTTTATTTATTCACACATATGAGGAGCCCAACTAGGAGCGAGCTAATAAGTCTTCACAAGTATTTTAGTGGAGCTCAGTGATGTGAAGTTTCCATTCTTCAACAGCAGCTTTGTGACTAAGCTCAGTGTTGCTAAAGCATAGCCCACAATTAATGACTGTTTCCTAATTAACACCCATCCGGACCACACAATTAAAAATAACTTCAAAGAAAAACGTAAGCTCTAAAAATACTAACCAGAGCAAGCACTGAAATAAACTACTCTCTTTTCGCATGATAGAACACACACACACACACACACACACACACACACACACACACACACGGCTCTATCATCACAGCCATGAGCATTGTTTAAAAAGATAAGTGTTTTAGGTTTGTGGATTTACAGTCCCGCTATTTGGTTAAGCCCTAGCCAAGGGTAACAAAAAGTTATTTTAAATTGTTTGTGACCATTCTGATATTGTTTGTTGTGATTATCAACCTCTATAGGTTGAACCCTAACGAGCTGAATTGTGTTAGCAAACAACAAACAGTGCTTGTGTACAATTCCCCTCATTATGATTCATCTCCTCCACAAGTGAGCTGAAAGTTATTGCTGGGAAAATTATAAACAAGCCTTCTTCTCTCTGCATCACATCTGTTCTGGCCCTTGCCTGATTGCTTTGTGAGCACTGCTTAATTGCCAATGAGGGGGAGACTAGGACAGCAATTACAATAGGTGTGTGTGTGTGTGTGTGTGTGTGTGTGTGTGTGTGTGTGTGTGTGTGTGTGTGTGTGTGTGTGTGTGTGTGTGTGTGTGTGTGTGTGTGTGTGTGTGTGGTGTGTGTGTGTGTGTGTGTGTGTGTGTGTGTGTGTGTGTGTGTGTGTGTGTGTGTGTGTGTGTGTGTGTGTGTGTGTGTGTGTGTGTGTGTGTGTGTGTGTGTTTGCTTGTGTGTAGTTAAAAACGTGTAAGAGGCATCAAACGAGACAAGGTTAATTGGTCGTCCTTGAAGCGATGCTCAACATACGACCAGTCAGTGTAGGAAAGCGCATTGAAAGGTCATGGCAGACACGGGTTTATGTATTCTCCAGTGATGGATAAATACTACCTGCCCAATTAAAAACGATGTGGTGTGACTGCGGATATGATTCTAAATGGAATACTGAATAACAGGAAATTACAGGGTTTCTCCTAAAAAGCAGCAGCGAAAAAAAGTGGTTGCATGCAGACACACGTACACGAGATGATTATAAGGATGTCTGTTAGATAGAAAGTATCGTCATTACTGGCAATTATAATTGCTGTTCTTCACTGTTGTTTTTGAAAACAACATTAGCATTGAAGTGAAAAAAAACTTGATTTGACCAGTTGGGTCATTTTGTTAGAACATCTAAAAAAGTGTTGTGGAATTCAACTGAACTGAAATACCCCCAAGATAAGGCTGTCTCTATCCCGGCTCGTGTTTTTTCATGCCTCTGTTGATTTCCACTTGGCGCTTGCCCTTAGGGGGAATCCCTGCCGCCATCAGAAGTGTCGTTCCATTTGTCGGAAAAACTGATTTGATCTTGGTCAGATCGACCCTCTGAGGGAGTAGGTTAACAACAACGCTCCCTCAGAGGTGTACTGAATCACCATCAGTGCATTCAGGGACAGAACATACAACCATGGTTCGGTGACAGTATACATTGTATACAAAACTCCTGACTCACCTCCAAAAAACAAGAAGATTAACTAATTGTGGTAAATCAAGTGTTTGTTTCTATTACTGTACATCTTAGGTTACAATGTGTACGGTTAATACATCAGCAGAGAGATTAATAAGAAAATCCCATTAGTATAATTTGATGTAATGTACTGAAAAATGTCATTTTACAATGACTTGTTTACTTGTTATTGCTACACGCTTCCCCTTTGCGTTCACTCTTCTCTCCTCTTTGCTCTGTCTGCTCAGGTGCTCTAGGCTTTTCCTCTTTAATTGGTCCTTATGTATTGTTGTTGTTACTCTTAAATATGGAGAATATGGTAGTCCAGTTTGTTTCTCTGTTGAGTTTATGCATTTTCCTTTTGGTTTTGGTGGGGAGTTATTTCTCCTATACGGCCCCTTTTTATAAAATCCCCTCTTATAAAACACAGCCCCTGTCTCCAGCCCCTGCTCACTGCCCCCCTACCTGCCATTCTCTACCTGTCCACCAGATGCCCTCACCTTCCCACCGGTCCCAGTCACATGACTCCCTCACCTGCTCACCTGTTAACTTATCCTAATTTGCCCTGCAATGCCTTTTCCCAGCCATTTTGAAAATGTGCCATGTGCTGCCTCTCTTGTCTTTTGACCTGGGCTGCAGTCGGATAGTTTTAAAAATCAGCTCCTAAATTCTAACCCTATCGTCTATTCCTTGACCTCTGAGTGAAACGTCACGGGGTTAAGGGATAGTGGATAGGAGAATTCAAAAGGACTTAGGAGAAGAGACTGCGGTACTTTAGAGAATCCGAATGCACTTTCACTATCCGAGTCTCCGACGTGTTTATGATGCGCCAGCGGACGTCATTGTGTGCGTCTGCTGCTGTGGGGAAACTATGGAAACCACAGTTTTCTATACAGCGGACGACAACATGGATGTTTAATAAGAACGAGGGACTACTGTAAACTCATCTAGAGACTCTGCACCGTGCTCTGAAGCTGTTGCTTTGCTTTATGAACGTGGACAACAGAGAAACATATTCTTCATGACCAAAGTTGGAATTGAAATAAAAAAGGAAAGTGAAACTTATGCTCCTCACCCTCTCCCTCCGGTCCACATTAATACAAATGATCCCAATACGTATGATTGTATGAACTAAATATCTTAAAATCAATACAGATGTATTTATTATAAACGTTAGTCCTTAACATCTATCACTGTGTACATCACCATTCAAACATCTTTTAAAAGTTGAACAAACTCCACACAGCTCAGTAAAGACTGTGAAATGTTGACTTTATTTGATCATTTCAGTGAAAACTAACGTTCATATTTCTCTTTTTGATTATAATACTGATGAACGTTCAAAACAAAGCACTTTGGCAACTTACCACCTATGTTTTAAAATGCTTAATAAGCACCGTAACTTTCATGATATCATTTCTCGGTCATAATCGGTTGTTTCCGTGAACGGCCGACTGTTGAGTGACGGCAAATGCTGCGGCTGCAAGGCATTGTGGGGCAGCATTTTCGCTTCTCCTGTCAGTTAGGGAGGTCCAGTGGTTCCTAAGCTAAAGGAGGTTATAAAGGAAGTTTGAAACCTCCTTTCCTATCATTCTCATCATTGTAGAGAATTCGAACGGCACTTATCATGGCTGCCACTGAGGGACTTCCGGGTCATTTCACTCCTTTAGGAAGGTTCCTAAGCAAAATGGACTATTCGACTTCAGCCCCAGCCTTTGGATTGGCCTTTGGACTCTGGATATCTTCCTTGCTTCTTTGGATTTATTTGTTCGTACCTGTTTGGACTACCTTCTCGATGTTGACCACCTGCTCAAGATTTCTGTTCCTGCCTGCCTTTAAGATTTTATAAATGTATGTATACCTTTTAATTTTGGCAATGAATCCCATGACATTATCATTCAGTCGGTGCTTACATCAACAGTTTTCAATAGAAACTATACAACAAACACGACAAGTTATACGAGTGAAGTGTGTGTGAGTATTTCTACTTCACAGCAAACATTGCCAATTGAGATTGGTTGGATGTGCTAAATTCAACGAGACACAGGCTACCTTCATTAGGAAGGAATATGCCACCATTGTTAGCTTTGGCCTTTACCTGGGATTAGTTGATAATGACATTATACAATTTGACCTTTTCAAAGTCAATGTAATCCCTCTCATTTCCTAATTACTCTTGCAACCTAAAGCTTTCCTTTACAATAGTAAGGGAATTTTTTTTCCGAGTATTCCTGGTTGACAGAGTCGTCGTTAACAATGATGGGTTTAGGGAGTCCTTCTAGTGGTTTGAAAACCATCTGCTGGCCATTTGTTGAGCATGTTCGAGATTGTGGTGCCTGAGGTGAGCAGGTGCTAAAGCAAGATCAGGTTCTTAAATGGACTCTAGGAATCTTTGACATTCAATTACCCTTCTCCCTACTATGTCCATTCACTGAGCATGAACTCATGTCCACCTTTTGGTTAGCACATTGATAAGGGTGGCACTTCCCTGCCTGCCTTCTTGCATCCTACATTCAATCTAACAATAGTTGGTGTTGTGTATATGTGTTGTTGGTATCTTTCTTGTTAAATCACTTTCATGCTACACACCTCACTAAAGCGTCTGTAGCCCGGCCGTGAGCGGATTTCTCACAATTTTCGACATACTGTCACAACGTTTAGTTTAAAATATGTATTTTTCCATTTGCGATCAATATTGACACATGTTTTAAGTTGTACAGAGAACAAGCCTCAAGCCCAGTGTTTTTGTTGTGCTCCTGTTGGATTTATTTAATGCTCTAGTCTCCGCTCACATGTTTGACGCAGACTTGAGTTGACACCCTAAACAGGTTAAATGACGCGTTTAGTTGTCCTAAACAGACATATGGTCAGAATGTGTGCAATGACATAATTATATTCCTCAGAGTTGCTGGTTTTATTGGACTTGACACACTGTGCTGACATTTGGCAAGGACAATTGATTATTCAATATCTCCTGTCAGGCCATGATAGATTGCACCGGATCACAGGCAAGGTGCGTTGTTTGCAGCTTTAACCTTTTGATATTGCTACTAGCTGTGCTTTTGTTTGGTAGTAATTTGGTGTACTTAAAAACTGCATTGGTCGGAGAGGGTGCTTCTCTGCTCAATGCAGTCTCTGTAGTTTCCATTGCTGTGATGTGCTGCATGTTGGTGTTCAATACTCATCAGTGTAAACTACAGTTCCACTTCAATGTCATGATCTCCAATTGTGTATATGTTGATGTACTTTACAACTGGATGAACTGGTTAAGCCCGATTTATAAATGTAATCAAATATCTATATAAGCCAATGATTTAAGCAAGACAAGAAACGCCGTCACTGTTTGTGTACAAAATGTTAATTTACTACTGTGCTCAATGTTTAATTTGGTTAGTTTAAGCACTTGAACAAATCTTTTGAGCTTGTGTCCTCTTTTATCATTAGTGTCCAAACGTTCCCACACCACAAATTAATTATAGCACACTCTGAAATGCCCCCCAAAGTGCCATCATTAAACATTCTTTGAAATGTAAACAACTATTACACCAACTTCAAAGTGCTGTGAAGCTCGGTGAATAGAATTATAAAAAGTACTGAACATTTTAATTTGTTTTAGATGAAAAGATATTCCCTTACAGTGCATACTTCTTTACGGTATTTATCACTGCAGCAGCTGTCGGCTGCTTTCATTCTGACTGAAGGGACATATTTTACCCCCAGAGGATAATGCTATCTTCAATGGTAGTTCCATCTGTATCAGTATCAGCTCCAAAACATTAGCAAAGCGTAATCGTTTAGGTGTCACATGAGTTATCCACATGAAATGCTGGTTTGTATAGCATTGTCATTGTAGGGAAAAGAAAAGAAAAAGATAGTATCTGTTGTTTAGGACATTTGCCCAAATCAAGTTTGTTTGTCATCAAGTTCTGAAACCCTTTAGTAAGTGGTGCAGGTCATTGTGGATGCTTTTTGTTTGGGAGAGAGCCATATAATCCACATGCATAAAGATGTGTGGTAATCAACACAATATGGGACCTTTCCATCATGGGATTGCGGTTTGTTTCCCATTTCCTACCAAGAGTTAATGCTAATTTCGATTGTCAATTACCGCTATTGTCTCCCTACCTTTTGGTTTCCCATACCTTAACTGAGTACTCATCTTACTTTTTATCTTATTGATTTTGGGACGTTTACTATTGTTAGTTGTCAACATGCATGCATGTTATATAAAGGGTGACTTAAAGAAATAAATAGTTTTAACATAATAAGGGGTTTGACATAGTCGTCCGAGTCCAACCCTATGGTGGTGTTCCATACATTGCAAGTACAATTATACAATATTAAGTATTGGTTTGTTTGGGTTTGGTGACATTATGTTGATGATTAATTATTTGTTCCTTCATCATTCAAGCCATAGTAAACCAAACAATAACATACCTTTACATTTTATTTGTACATACTGGTGGTGATTTATGTGTAGACGTCAATATATTCATTTCCTGCAGACTATTGGCACCATTTGATGTTGTTAGAGCCATATATGGTTTGCCCATGTCCTCAAACTCTTTACTTTATTCTCGTGACCACAGTAGCCCGAAAAAGTCAAATAAAATCCAGCAAAACCTTTGGATGAATATTTTTCGTTTCCCATCCAAATACAGTATTCCTCAGTAGTTCAGTTCTATGCCCTGTTGTTGCTGTATAAAGAACTGCCTGCATGTGCATCTCAAAGGCTTCAGCATCATAAAAGGAACCGTCAGACTCAGATGAAAGCTGCTTCACTGTTGATTGAAACATCCATCACCATCCCTTCCCCTATCTGAGCACTCCTCCATGATGACACATGTTCTAATCATTGGGTCTCGTCACATCTGATGCTCTCATCCGCATCAAAAGTCACACGTTGAGATGCAGAAATTCTCAAAGAAGCAGAGGAAGGAGAAGGGAAACCGCCTTCCTGGATTGGTTATGTCTGGGAGGAGTAGAAAACGTTTGACACTTCCTTCCCTGCTCTCCCCCTTTAGAAGCCCTCCAGGATACAAGGAGGACTGTGTAGCTGCTCTCTGCCTCTGATTAGCGGACATCCATTGGGAATTGGTGCAGAAATTGATTTTATTTATATAC
Source organism: Pseudochaenichthys georgianus (assembly GCF_902827115.2). Classification (NCBI taxonomy): domain Eukaryota; kingdom Metazoa; phylum Chordata; class Actinopteri; order Perciformes; family Channichthyidae; genus Pseudochaenichthys; species Pseudochaenichthys georgianus. The sequence goes on along the minus strand of NC_047513.1, from coordinate 27,213,831 downwards.
ATTCATTGTGCATGAAGGAGTCATCGGGGAGACAAGGCAGTGTCAGCAGCGTTGGTCTCTGGCTAGCACGATGCATTTTGTTACATTATTTATAGATTCCAGAGCACCCTGACCTAGTTAAAGCGCCTTGCATGGGCTTTGTTACTGTATACAGTGTATGCTGTATGCTTGAATGGAGAAATACTATTAAACTATTCACAGATTTCTGTCGACATGTAGCAAATTGTTTGTATGCTAGCTGTTTCCTACTGCCAATGAAATTGCTCGCACAATTTTAACATGAAAAAGTCACATGGATAATTCCTTGATATTCACATATTGTGTGTTTGAATTTTTTTTTTTTAATTTATAATTTGTTTCCAATGTTTTCTCAAAATACTTTGACTTAAATCTCTCAGTGCATTTATTTGTTTACCCCCAACAGTGGCCGTAATACACTGGGATTACAGGATCCAAAGGCACCTGAAAACCATGTTTCCCTGCACAGGTACGTGCATTTTACACCTACACTGGATTTCTGTTGTTGGAGTCCTGAACCTGAGTAATACAAAGCGCAGTTAGCTCATTATATATTAAATTCTACAATACCACCTAAAATATATATTATGTCTACAGTTATGGTTTGTCGTCATGAGCAGCATGCCCGCTCTTTGGTCACCTGTATTATAGTTATTTATGTCTGCATATTAAATCTACTTGGATACTGATTGAAGATATAATGCTTGATGTGGCTACATGGTATTAAGGTAAACAAATAATGCATTAATTAATGGATTGACATGACTTATGTGCTCACTAAGATACTCTGACATCTTCAACCAGATCCAAATGGTGACGATATTCAAAAACCTTTTTGATTAATGGTATTATTTCATGTGTAGCTCAACGGTTGCTGGTATGGACATACACCATAAATGCTATCTGCTGCTAGCTAATGAATGTAATACATGTCACTATCCACTCATCCTGCTTTTACTTACTGTACATAACTCCAGGGAAATATGTAGTTTTTGACTAGTGAATACTGTTATACTTTTATTTATATGTCTGTTTTTTTTGTGTAGAGAAAATGTATGTGTTGAATGAATGATAATAATAGTAAGTGGCTCGCACACTAAACAATGACAAGGGGAATGGCAAATTGATCTCTCTCGCTCTTTCTGCCCCCCACATCAAACACAACAACACGCACCTGTTAAAGCCGGTGCCAGCATGCACTGCAGCAACACGGACACATTAGCACACAAACACACACAGACACACCATCTTGGCCACAGTGCACCTGATCACAGCCCACTCACAGGGAAAACATACACATAGCTCCACTTGCCAAAAGAATCCCAGCGTGTTGTGTGAGAGCAGTGGATGACTAAGGCAGGAAATAAAAGAAAGTCAAAGCCTTTTAGAGAGCGGAGAAGAAAAACACTCGGCTGGCTCTTTGTTGTCTGCAGAGTAGAATACAGTGGCCGCTCCGCTGTCTTACACTTGTACACGTTACAACAACTCTGCCTCCCAGAGCTTTCTCTTTTCTGTGAGTTCTTTTAACATCTGGACATTCCCATCTTGTAATATGTTTGTGGTTCAATGTAGGAAACAGTGGAGGTAGATGAGGGTGAGGCGCATCTCAGAAAGACCTTTCTCTGTAGGCCTACCGTACTTTTCGGACTATAAGCCGCAACTTTTCCCCCCATTTTTTGTTGTACAGCTAACGGCCACTAGGGAACCTCCTAAATCTATGGATTTTACAGGTACAATTAACCACCTTTAACCCTATGGGCTCTATGACCGGTCCGCGCCCGCCACCTTTAACACTAGAACCGCCAACGGGTACATTTTACCCGCAGCTGTTTTTTGATTGTATGTAACTTTTTTTCAATAACATATTAAAGTCTCCCAGTCCGTGACTTTTCCTGAAAGTGTGTTATGTAGCACCCTCTGTTGTTAACAATTGTCAATATGAAGTCAGATTGAAAAAATCGCCAAAAAAAATGCCATTTATACCTATATCCGCCAGCGGGTAATATTTACCTCATAGAAAATGCAGCGTAAACATGACGTGTTGCTATAGCAACGCCTTTTGTCTACTGCGGTTCCTTATAGATAGATAGATATATTGATAGATGGATAGAGAGAGAGATAGACAGATAGATAATTATAGATAGTGTAACATCTTGGAGAATACAAGATCTTGGATGACTGAGCTCACGTTGAGGACGTAATGCATATGTACAAGTTACGTGCCAGTTGAATAAAGATGGACACTCGGAATGAGAGAAGTAGTCCGCGTAGTCTGTTTATGTAGACAATTATATGTCCATAGAACAGAACATTACAGATAGATAGATAGATACAGATATATAGATAGAGAGATTTGTACCTAAACAAAATACAAGTCTAACACCAAGCGTTTAAATCAGCACTCTTAGCGATATTTTATACTTCATGTTATCTGCACAAGCTATATCATATGAAAAGCTGAGAGTCCACAGATTCAAAACGCACTGTTCTGTATGATCAATAAAAGAACATTGTACCTTGCAAATCAATAGCGGGTACATTTTACCCGTTGGCGGTTTTAGGTATCCAGCGACCTCTGGCGGTGCTAGTGTTAAGCGGCGGGCTCCAGCAGGAAAAGCTGGAGGCCGGAAAAGAGTGAGACAGGTAGCGCGCCAAAGTAAAAGTGGAACCGAGAGACAGAACGAGAGCAAGACAGATGGACAATTTAGCTGCTGCGGCTTATATGCAGGTGCGCTTTATAGTCCGAAAAGTACGGTACTTCCTTTGTGACTTCTCCAAACCCCCCAGCTAACCTTCACATCCACTCGCCTATACGTGAGCTGGTAATAACTCTCTGCTCCTGTTCACCTTTTCCCCTCTCATAAGGTTCAAGCTCTGTGGCACATTGTGCACAATGCCGGGTACCGCTCTGCCACTGACCTCTTGGCCTTATCCTGCGACAGCCACACAAGTAAACCCCCATCACTGGTGCACACACTAAAACATTCATATGCATTAAAGTGTGCTCACGCATCATGCCTTCGTATGGGCGCCGCTCCAGTCTTAGTGACATATGGTTGAAACTCCTTTAGGGACATGCCGTCCAATATGGACACACACAGTAATGTTATTGAGAAATCTCTGTGGACTTTTTTGCATCACTGCTTTTTGTCCCTGAGGGAGAAATCTCTCTTTGGCATGACGGGGGCACAGTGAACATTGTTTGTCACAAGCATTGGAGTACATTTATGAAATACTCAGTTTTCAAACAGCTGTGTGAACGTTTTCATTATGAATACATTGAGTTTGCACAAACAAAGCATGTTTTCATAAATTGCTTCCAGCTAATCCGCATTATAGTGTGATAAGTATATTGTGTGAACATTTGCAGTGTCTGTAGCAACACATCCTACTGTAGGTGTAATTCACCATTTTAGAATGTCGGAAAAGCTTTAATTATATGATAAGGTGTCGAGAAAAACAAAAACAGGAGCCTGATTCACTTTGGACAGTTACATTTGCTTGTATATTTTCAGCTCAAAAACAATGCTTGGAAAGAGTCCGAGACAATTACATTTGTTTGTTGTGGAACAAAAAGATGCTCTCTTTGAGTAAGAAGCAGGATTGTCTATGTGTGGGTGTGTTTGTGTGAGTGCTTAGGAAAAAGTTAAATAATTCATAAAGCCTGTGAAAACTAACATGAAGCAAAGCCTCCAAATCTCTATCCTTAGTGCATCTACATATTGATATAACGTTAAGACAAATAGTCCATCCATCCATCCATCTTCTCCCCCTTATCCGTGGTCGGGTCGCGGGGGTAGCAGTTCCAGCAGAGAGCCCCAAACTTTCTTTTCCCTGGCGACATCAACCAGCTCTGACTGGGGGATCCCAAGGCGCTCCCAGGCCAGCGAAGAGATATAATCCCTCCACCTGGTCCTAGGTCTACCCCTTGGTCTCTTCCCAGCTGGACGTGCCTGGAACACCTCCCTAGGGAGGCGCCCAGGTGGCATCCTAACTAGGTGCCCGAACCACCTCAACTGGCTTCTTTCGACGCGAAGGAGGAGCGGCTCAACTCCGAGTCCCTCCCTGATGACCGAACTTCTCACCTTATCTCTAAGGGAGACACCAGCCACCCGGCGGAGGAAACCCATCTCGGCCGCTTGTATCCGCGATCTCGTTCTTTCGGTCATGACCCATCCTTCATGACCATAGGTGAGGGTAGGAACGAAAATGGCCCGGTAGACAGAGAGCTTTGCCTTCTGGCTCAGCTCCCTTTTCGTCACAACGGTGCGGTAAAGCGACTGCAATACCGCTCCCGCTGCTCCGATTCTCCGGCCCATCTCACGCTCCATTGTTCCCTCACTCGAGAACAAGACCCCGAGATACTTGAACTCCTTCACTTGGGGTAAGGACTCATTCCCTACTTGGAGTGGACAGTCCATCGGTTTCCTGCTGAGAAACCATGGCCTCAGATTTGGAGGTGCTGATCCTCATCCCAGCCGCTTCACACTCTGTTGCGAACCGATCCAGTGAGTGCGAAGGTCGCAGACCGATGAAGCCATCAGAACCACAATCACCTGCAAAAAGCAGTGGTGCAATCCTTAGTCCACCGAACTGCAGACCCCCCCCCCCCACGACTACGCCTCGAAATCCGATCCATGTATATTACAAACAGGATTGGTGACAAGCGCAGCCCTGGCGGAGGCCAACCCTCACCGGAAATGGGTCCGACTTACTGCCGAGGACCCGGACACAGCTCTCGCTTTGGGAGTACAGAGATTGGATGGCCCTGAGTAGAGACCCCCTCACCCCATACTCCCGCAGCACCTCCCACAGTAACTCCCTGGGAACCCGGTCATACGCCTTCTCCAAGTCTACAAAACACATGTAGACCGGATAAGCGTACTCCCAGGCCCCCTCCAGGATCCTTGCGAGAGTAAAAAGCTGATCCGTCGTTCCACGACCAGGACGAAATCCGCATTGTTCCTCCTCAATCTGAGGTTCGACAATCGGCCTGACCCTCCTTTCGAGTACCTTGGAGTAAACTTTCCCGGGGAGGGCTGAGTAGTGTGATGCCTCTGTAATTGGCACACACCCTCTGATCCCCCTTTTTAAAAAGGGGAACCACCACCCCGGTCTGCCACTCCTTCGGTACCGTTTCCGACTTCCACGCAACGTTGATGAGACGTGTCAACCATGACAGTCCCTCAACACCCAGAGCCTTCAGCATTTCCGGGCGGATCTCATCCACCCCCGGGGTTTTGCCACTGTGGAGTTGTTTGATGACCTCAGTGACCTCCCCCCGGGAGATTGGTGTCGATCCCCCGTCATACTCCAGCTCTGCCTCTAACATAGAGGGCGGAGTTGTCGGGTTCAGGAGTTCCTCAAAGTGTTCCTTCCAACGTCCCAACACTCCATCAGTTGAGGTCAACAATGTCCCATCCTTACTGTACACAGCTTGGATGGTTCCCTGCTTCCCCCTCCTGAGGTGTCGGACAGTTTTCCAGAACAACTTTGGTGCCGCCCGAAAGTCCTTCTCCATGTCTTCTCCGAACTTCTCCCACACCCGCTGCTTTGCCTCGGCCACGGATGAGGCTGCTGCCCTTCGGGCCTGTCGGTACCTTGCAACTGCCTCGGGAGTCCCCCGGGATAACAAATCCCTGAAGGCCTCCTTCAGTCGGACGGCTTCCCTGACCACCGGTGTCCACCACGAGGTTCGAGGGTTACCGCCCCTTGAGGCACCTAGGACCTTGAGACCACAGCTCCCCACCGCGGCTTCGGCAATAGAGGCTTTGAACACCGACCACTCTGGTTCAATGTCCCCAACCTCCACAGGAATGCCCGAAAAGCTCCGCCGGAGGTGTGAGTTGAAGGCCTCCTGAACTTGGGCCTCCTCCAGACGTTCCCAGTTCACCCGAACTACACGTTTGGGCTTACCAGGTCTATCCAAAGGCTTCCCCCGCCACTCGACCCAACTCACCACCAGATGGTGATCAGTTGACAACTCCGCCCCTCTCTTTACCCGAGTGTCCAAAACATACGGCCTCAGGTCCGATGATACGATAACGAAATCGATCATGGACCTTCTGCCTAGGGTGCTCTGGTAGCACGTACACTTATGAGCATCCTTATGTTCGAACATGGTGTTTGTTATGGCCAATCCATGACTAGCACAGAAGTCCAGTAACAAACCACCACTCCGGTTCAGATCAGGGGGGCCGTTCCTCCCAATCACGCCCCTCCAAGTGTCTCCATCATTGCCCACATGTGCGTTGAAGTCTCCCAGCAAGACTAAGGAGTCCCCTTCAGGAGCCCCATACAGGACTCTTTCCAGGGTCTCCAAGAAGGCCGAATACTCTGAACTGCTGTTGGGTGCATAAGCACACACAACAGTCAGAGTTTTCCCCCCCATAACCCGCAGACAAATAGTAATAATTCAAATATGTGTATTTAGTTGTCTGTTCATACCTGGGAGTTCTCACTAGAGGAAATGCATTAATATAGCATTGTTACCATGGTGACAGCCAACTTGTTGATTTATCTCCCGCTGATTTGTTGCCAGTGAGTTCAGTTTTGAGTGCGCCCTGGGAAATGAAGTCTGGAGGTAGTGAATTACAGTGCTGGTTGATGCACTTCCCAGCCAATAATAACTTACCTTCAAACACAATTAAGGAGACTTTATTTAGGCAACCGAAGTGGAATGGTAAATAAATAAAAGAATACAAGAAGAAAGTTCAGAGGCCGCTCAAAGTAGTACACATTCATCACAGGTGTCCCAATACTGTTCATCAGATAGACCTAGAAAAGGGCTAAGACTAATAACCTTGTGTCACACAACAAAGATTTACAAGGACCTTTAAGCCAAGTTGTGTGAAACTATTATGCAAATAATGCACATTAGCTTGCCTTTCCTGTCTTCTCCATCACCAACAACTGTCACTAATGTGCTCCGCCTGCTGTGTGGGCTACAGACAGGAAAGAGACAAACAAATGCAGGCAAACATGCAGACATGAGTAACCTCGTGTTTTTTCTCTTACTTTATTTGTCCGGGTCTTTCATCCTCACATACAGAGACACTTTGTCAGACAGATGCATACTCATGCGAATGCACAACGATAACAGAAAGGGAAGGGAAAGACACTCCTTTGCTCTTTAGATATGCTCACGTGAACATGTAAGAGCCCCCATAAAGCAGCACTCACGGACGCATGCAGGAACAAATAATGATATAGCGGTGAGTAATCAGGTCTGCAGTCCTAATTACACTCTCATCTGGCATTCAGTCACCCATGAGTAGCCAGGCACATCCAGATAAACAAGCCCTTTTATTTCACATCTCAGAAATAACAAGGGTGACACTAGGGCAGGGACAGAGAAGCGTTGAGAAAGGAAACGCCCACCATGGAGTACCGTTTGTACAGCCATGTAGCACCGAATGATGATATATCTGTATCAGGTTTAAAAGGTTAACGATGCAGGCCAATGACTCAATAATTACTTTGCCGTGTGCTAAAGCTCCCTCCCATGCCTTCAACTCCTGACATATGAGAGCTGCGCCTCGAGTGAACAAAGGCTGCAGCAAGACATTTAAGGAAAGCAGCCTTATTTTCCAGCAAATGACAATGCAGCGGCGACGGCGTACACAATCACTTCTTCACCGGGAGTTTCTGATTACATTAAGACGTTTGTTTTCTGATGAGCTAGCTTGCCTGCCTCTGTGTTGACTTCATTGCTCGCTACAGGTCAGTGAAGCGTGAGCAGACAGCAGGGGGGAAGCGACGCCAGAGGCTGAAGCAGGGAGTCTTGTCGATGTTGTTGCATTTGCTGGTGAAAGCTGGTAAAGGTCAGGAGGTCACGCGTCACCGAAAGCCAATATGTCAAGTAATTTGTGGTAATAAGTGTAAAATGTTGCTCTCTTTTCCCCACAGATCTGAAATGAATTTGTTCTAGTTGCTAAGGCATTTTCAGCATCAGGAAATACAACTGGTTTGCACTGGAAGCAGCTGTTGTTTTGTCAACCTCTTTTTATGGAAAAAAAATATATAATATAGTTGCTTGATGTAGATTTTGAAATATGTTTCTGTGACAACTATTCCAAAAATAATCCAACAACAGCAAACATCCAGGTCAATCTTTCAATCATTTAGCACTGTGGCATTTTATATTTACTCCGCTGTCAGTGCAACCTGATCTCACCAGAATGCGTGACTCCACCACGACTCCTTTACACCACAATGCGTGGTGGAGTCACGAACTTTGTTACATTTACGTGTCGGCACCACGCAAACAACCCCAATGTAAAGTGAATGAGGCTCCTTTGTCGTGGTGCACACACGCATTTCTACAACGTCCCGCAGTGAGCTTTTATTCTATAAAACGTGTTTAAAATGTACTTTATAGCTTGTAGTAACTCACGGGAGGCTTCTTTTATTTTATTTGTATTCATAATTATTTTTATTTTTCGTCAGAATGTAAAAATTACATTAGTTACGAATTTGTGTTCTCAAAAAACAGTGCATTGTGTGTAATGCAACTGTGATTTTTATTAAATTAGTTAGTTTTTAAGGAAGGCCAGAGCTTCAGCTGTGTCAAATAGATTGTTCCCTTTAGTTAACGTTATTTAAAAGATAAAGATCATGTCCCCTGTATTGTATTACGGGCGTCCATTCCCATTGGATAACGGAGAATTTTACACCCGGAAGTAAGTAGCCTATTCTCCTTACTGTCGATTGATTTTACAGTGATATCTGCACTACTCATCGACTAAAAAACACCAAATTATCCTTGTTAATTACACAACATTGATTGGTTTGAATTGTGTACAATGCTTTTGTATTTTCCCCCTTCGATTCGGAGAAACAAATATTTTTTCGGAGTTTTGGACGGCAGAAGACACTACACTACCCAGAATCCTCAGCTATCGTTTGGGACTACACCATGTGCTTAGCTTGACAAACCCCGTGATCAGTCCTCAAGCTCTTTGATTGGTTGACCTCCAACTGCATTCCATATGAAAAAAAACGTTTAGTAAAAGAGAAAATCATACTTTATTCAGCAGTGCTTGCTTTACTCTTTGAAAGTCATCACATGAATGCATTGTAATAAATGGTTTGGCTGCATTAAATATTACACATCTGTCGTAGTTATTTATTTATCTACAGAGATCGGGCTTAGAATAGACCGGAAACTATTCTTTTACCGTTCTGTTTTAATTTCACAATAAAGTTAGTAGTAATTTTTTGTTTTGATATTATTGTTTTTTATTAACTACTAGACCGCTGGGTCATGTTAAGACCATCTTTTCTTGGTTGCTATGGGTTTTTTCCATCGCTTTTGTGTTACAAATATCAAAACAATAACAAAATAATATTCGTCGTAAACTAAACCGGAAACAGCAGTATATTTTATTTTGTTAACACTGTAAACTTGACAGCATTTTAACCTATGCTTTTAACCCAAACCACCTACTGGTTAAAGCACGTTATTGCACGTTTAGAGTAATTGCAATGCAGGAAGATTGTGTTGCTTTTTAATGACTGTTTACAATGCCTTTTTCTTAATGTCTTTCATTTTTGTAAAGCACTTTTAAATGTGTTATATTTTATGAAAACATTTAAATATTAAGAGTACATACAAAATAGTGGGAAAGTAGAAGGTCAATTATATAAATATAGAATAGAAAATATCAAGAAGATACTCAAATGATATCTAGAATAAAACAGTTTAGTGCCTGATAGGAGGATGTGCTAACTAATAAGGCTTTATTTAAAGAAATGTGCAGAATATGACAGTGTAATGGTGGAGGTACACACACACATTGATAGATGTCTTGTAATGCACTGTTGATGAACCTGTGACCCAAGTTTTTCATTCATTGCATAACTACACTGTTGTGTATATGATATGTCAATAAACCTTAGAAAATCTTGAAATCTTGAAAGGGATGTACAAAAGAGCAATTATATACAGTCTTTAATGAACTATTAGAGAATAACGAGTAATGAATATGCTTTAAACGGATCTGCAGATAAATATGTAATCTTCTCATGCACCAACTATCAAATATCTCGCCTGATTGTTGGCACTTGACAATCACCTTCACTGAATTTCATTCAGGTGTAACTAAAGTCTGATTTAAGGCTTGTTTATATTTCACATCATTAATCCAAATCTGTAAAGTAACTAAAATAAATGTAGTGGAGTAAAAATACCAGGTTAACCTTAAAGAAAGCCCTCAGGATTATAAAAGACCCCCATCACCCCAGCCACAAACTGTTCTGTCTGCTGCAGTCTGGCAGGCGGTACCGCAGCATCCGGACTAAAACCACCAGACACAGAGACAGCTTCATCCCACAGGCTATACGATTATTAAACACCTGAATTTAGAAATAACATTCATCTGGCTGCTACTTAGAAATTATTTATCTAATATATCATATTCCAATCACTTGTATATAGACTCTTATTGCACTATTTCACAATTGTTTCTGTGTATCTGTTTTATTGCGTAGCACTGTTGGAGGAGCCTGTGACCTAAGGGGGGGAGGGGGGGTAGGACACGTTCGATTCCTGTTTTGAATGGTGTGCGTCGATGGGTTTCATTCCATTTCAAAGTCCTTTTTGACGCTCTGTGTAAACGTCGTGCATCCAATCACAGAGGTTGAGGACTGATCACGGGGTTTGTCAAGCTAAGCACATGGTGTAGTCCCAAACGATAGCTGAGGATTCTGGGTAGTGTAGTGTCTTCGGCCATCCTAAAACTCCGAAAAAATATTTCTTTCTCCGAATCGAAGGGGGAAAATACAAAAGCATTGTGAACAATTCAAACCAATCAATGTTGTGTAATTAACAAGGACAATTTGGTGTTTTTTAGTCGATGAGTAGTGCAGATATCACTTGTGAAATCAATCGACAGTAAGGAGAATAGGCTACTTACTTCCGGGTGTAAAATTCTCCGTTATCCAATGGGAATGGACGCTCGTAATACAATACAGGGGACATGATCTTTATCTTTTAAATAACGTTAACTAAAGGGAACAATCTATTTGACACAGCTGAAGCTCTGGCCTTCCTTAAAAACTAACTCATTTAATAAAAATCACAGTTGCATTACACACAATGCACTGTTTTTTGAGAACACAAATTCGTAACTAATGTAATTTTTACATTCTGACGAAAAATTTAAATAATTATGAATACAAATAAAATAAAAGAAGCCTCCCGTGAGTTACTACAAGATATAAAGTAGATTTAAAAAAACGTTTTATAGAATAAAAGCTCACTGCGGGACGTTGTAGAAATGCGTGTGTGCACCACGACAAAGGAGCCTCATTCACTTTACATTGCGGTTGTTTGCGTGGTGCTGACACGCAAATGTAACAAAGTTCGTGACTCCACCACGCATTGTGGTGTAAAGGAGTCGTGGTGGAGTCACGCATTCTGGTGAGATCAGGTTGTGTCAGTGATAGCTATTGTGTTGGAGACAAACACTTTACTTTCAACTTTCACTTGACCACATCTTATAGACCAGTGTTTCTCAAACTTTTTCATTCCAAGGACCACTTAACCAATAAAAAACCACTCGCGGACCACCTAACTCCGCAAATATCAAAAAACACATCGTTTTTCTAGAACATATTACAAATCGCCTGAAAATGCGACAAACAAGTGCATGGCAACATGTGTGATGAAGGTGTTGCGCTGGGCTATATCATGCAATCGAAAGTGAAACTCAACCTCGCTCCATTGCGGAGATATTCCCGCGAGAGTGCGGAAAACTGAAATGTTTTTATTTATTTCAAATGTGAAATGTTACCAATATACTCACGGACCACTAGGGGGCGCTCACGGACCACCAGTGGCCCGCGGACCACACTTTGAGAAGCACTGTTATAGACGATTATAGGCTAGCAAGATGCTAAGGATGGCTATTTTAAGCATTCTACAGCTGTGAAGCAGTGTCTTGACGGTCAGATACATTGTTGGTTATTTTGCCTCAAGTAGGGTTACACAAAATTGCATTCCCTCAGAAAAAGTAGTTGTGTTGAGTGAAGTAAAATAGGCTACTAGAGCCAGACTTTCCCAAACAGTCAGACTGGGGTTTAAGTTAGATTTGATTTGAGGCGGCCTAGCTTGCAGCTGGAACTGATAAACTTTGGGAATTGGAAGAGAAGTTGTTTTGTTTATTTGAACAAGAGGTAGTGGGACATTTTGACTTCAAGCCCCACTGCAACGATGACAGTTGCAGAGACAAGGGAGCAGGAATAAAACTATTGGGAGTGAATTACATCATTTGAGAGCGGGGGATGGAGAGCAGGCCCGTGTCTGAGGACCGCAGACTCCGAGAAGGGGTGTAGGGATGGAGGAGGTCAGATAAGTACTGGGGGACGAGGGTATGGAAGGATATTTCTTCTTAAAAGACCCTTATGATAAATCATTGTGGATGAATTGTGGATTTAATGTCAATTTCTGCTACGGTATATGAGCTAGTTTTATGTTTCCTCTCTTTTCTTACGTTTCCACCTTTTTTTAAATGTTGGTGCATTACATTGAATGTGCTGATGGGACAATGACAGGCTGATTATACTGCGCATAAATCGTGACCAATTCGACCTGGTAAATTAACAGTATGCTGCCTGTCCTTAAGTACCTTAATTGGTTGCCTGTCAACTTTAGAATATATTTTAAGATCCTTTTTATTAGTGTTCAAATCACTCGGAGCCTGGACTGGAGCCTGAATACTTGTCAAACATCCTTTCAATTTATGCTCCCCCTAGATCCCTCAGGTCCTTTGACACTGGCCTAATAATTATTCCTTGGATAAGGACAAAGACACGGTGCGAGGCAGCATTTAGTGCATTCAGTTCTCCACTCTGAAATGACCTGCCAGAAAATCTGAGGGCATCAGAATATAATATAAATATCTTTGAGCAAATAAATCGTTTTATATTTTTCCTATGTGTTTATTGGTATTGTTAAGCACTTGCATTGCAACCTAGGATGATACAAAGATTAAGTTGGATGAAAATATTGGGAAATAAATATCACAAATGATTATTTTCCTATATCCCGGAATATCTGTTGCTGTGGCTTGTGAACACAGAGGCGCTGTTATGTTTGATAATTTGAGTAAAGCATCAGTTCATGCTTTTCATGTGAAATACATTTTCTATTGATCTTACTTCTCCTGTGCTAACCTGCTAATCGTGCTGATGCTAATGTGCTGCTTCTCAGTCACTTTCCTCTACACCAATTCCCCTTTGCTCTCACCAACATCCCATCATCCACCTGTGAGCATCGTCCCAACTTCTTCCTGTCACCCAAAGTCCTCTCCAATATGTCGACATGGAGTGACAAGATCCATAGATTTGCTACTAAAACATATCAAAGCACATGTTTTTCTTCTTTGCATCTGTGTAGTGAGAACCATATGTTGAGTTGTGATACTATATCCTTGTTTCTGAAGTTATTGGACATTACAAAGACCACGCAATACAACAACATGTATTTAATATTAAAACAAAAACAATAAGAAAGCTGCAGAAAAAGAGGAAACGAGAATAAAATGCCTATTGAAGCATACATGCCGGATAAATCAACATAATTTGTCGTGCTGATCATTATCATATGCTGTGATCCCATCGCCATAGATACAACTAAAGGTGAGCAGACACAGAGAAAGTGGAAAAGTGGAGTAGAGCTTCAGTCCCTGCTGGTATTTGTGTTGCTTTGAGTTTGAAGTATCATCAATAGAGTAAAGTGTGTTCGGTTTTAAGCCTGTTTTTGAAGACTTCACTGCCAATTATTCTTTAATCGCAGCAGGGAGACAGTTTCATGGAAAGGGGAGCACAGTGCACAGAAAGCTCTATCAGTACTTCTCTTATTTACCACTGTGATGGATGAAAAGCCTGCATCTCCCGTTTGGAGGTTGCTAGATAATATATGAGTTGTAACAAGGTACAATACAGAGAATAGGAAGCTGTAAGTCTTTTTCATGTGTGTGCTTTTAGCTCATTGAAGTCACAATAAATAGGAGACTGTTGACAAAGGATACGGTACTATTTGAAGTCAGAATAGTTGTATGCCAACAGCAGAATACAGTTAAAGATGAAGATTTGCAGTACCCACATTAAGGCCGGAAACATACTTAACAACAAAATATAAACTAGATAAATATAAATGTATAATACAAATCCATCTACTGAACAATTGGCCTCCCATGTCCCAGCATTTTGTATTTGCCTGCACTGAGAAGGTTGTGTTTTAAAATATAAATCCCTGTCTAAAGGCTCACATTTGAGTCCAATACAGATGTTATGAATTATGTTAATCAGGAAACATAAGACTAACAACAAGATGAAAAAAACGACTTCAAGCATCTCCAAATAACTTGTTTATGTTATGCATGGGTCAGTTGATTATGTGTCATATAAAACGTGTTGATTTCAGTTTATCATCTGACTCTGCATTTCCTATTAGCTTTATAAAAAAGGATTGCAAGCTTGCCGCCCTTTGTGTGTGTTTTGTGGTCCAGAATTCAGTTCAGCCTCTGTGCCCTCATCAACCTTATTTCCATTTGTGGTTGGCTGTTGTGGTTAGTAAAACAAAAATGATGATAATAGTTTATTATAAGAAGTGGACACAGCCACCTTGAAGTCAACCACTGGTTTGTAGATTAGGGGTGTTGAAGCCTATATAAGTCTTGGTTGTCAGGGTGGAGTTCAAGTTGTAAGATAAACAAGACCGAACAACAGCATAGCAACCTTTCACTCAGGGACGTGCACAGGTACGGGCTAATGTTGCCCGGGCAACGGCCCTTTTGCCATGTTTGCCTGACCTGCCCCTCTGGAGAGAGCCAGAGTTGTTTTGTTTTATATTGTGGCCGAATCAACATGATAAGCCCACAATTAGTATTGTAGCGTCTCGCTGCGGGAAACACACCTTGTCCGCGCTGTCATCTGCCCCCAGTCACGTGACTTTGTTTACAATCTGACAGCTGGAAGCAAAGGAAAGCCCTCCAAGTCCAAACTCATATGGCTATGGTGATCACACCAAATGCCTGCCCTGGCTCCTGCCCGTTAGAGTATAGGGGACAACCCAGGGGACTTTTACTTCCTCTTGACACCGTCGGACACCTAAATATACTTGTTATTGTGCTTCTGTCTTTCTGTGTCTTTTACTCCGCTCCGTAAACTCCCTCACCCTCGCTCTCTTTTCTTGATCGCCCTCTCACGGAGAACACTTCACTGTCCCGCTTTATTGTAGGATTTCTGCCACGCACTTTAGCTTGACCATCTCTGTTTTTAAAGGTGGGGTAGGTAAGTTTCAGAAACCGGGCTCGAGATACACTTTTTGTTATATTCCATGGAATGCTCTTAACATCCCGACAGCAATGAATATCTTAAGTGCTTTGACAAAAAATCCATAAAAAAATGTCATCTGTGGAAGCCGTAATACTGTAAAAAGTACAACCAATCGATTGGATTGCCGCCCTGTCTGTCAGCCTTCCATCTCGTGCACGCACAAATGTATCTCGTGCCCTCATTGGGCGTGCGGTCATCGGGCGTGCAGCAGTACTTCAATGACTCGCCAGCAACAGGCGGCCACTTTCACCATGGCAGAGTTAGGTTCAACATTGTCGACTACTGGTGGTAAAATAAATAATGTAACGGAGCAAATTAGGAACAAAAACAAAGTGGAAACTAGGAGAATTCAAACCAGAGAACATATCGGAGTTGCTTTTCAACGATGGCGACTACTGATAGAACACATGGGGGTTTTTCCCTATCTTTATTCAAGAGCGTGGTATTTAAATTTTAGAGCATACTTTATGTATTTATTTCCCTCAAACCCTGTCCTCGCACTCAAATAGTGCCTGCTTGCACTTAGATTTACTGCTGCTTACAGATTTGTTCTGCTCTCAGATTTATTCAGTGCGCGCTCGAAACTTTTGTGCAACAAAACTGCCAAAATCCCTCAACCAATAGAAGGCCAGGTGTCCTTGCGGGTGCGTTCGCTTTACTTATTACAGCGTCCCGTAAGGGCGGTGACTCTTTGGTTTGCCCTATGTTATCAGTAGCCTATGTCTGCACAGCAGTAACAACGGTAAAACTACATTAAAACAGAATTGTCCTCATTGTTTCTTTAATAGTTACTAACATTAGATATTTTAATGAGATATGGACCACAAATAACGAATTTAGCAGTTGGACATAAAAGTCTACTGAGTGTCACTTGCAATGACAGTGTTGCGTTTTTATTTTATGAGTTTATGTTAGAATTTTCAAAAGGCCCTTTTTCCAGTTTAGAGCAATAGCCCCTCCAAATGTCTGTGCACGTCCCTGCTTTCACTCACAAGGTAACCCTGCTCTGAGTATATTACCATGAATTAACCATAATGTACACAATGTTGCCTTGTCTTATTGAGACCGTAAACTCGTCATACAAGTGTTTTGAGGGAATACATCAGGCAATAAGTAGGGTCATTTCCCTATAGACTTATATAAAGCCATACTTTTCACAATTGCTTTCATTGCTGGATTTTGGCGATAATGAAAGATTAAGACACTTAAACATTTGCTTCCCTTTGAGACATGGCGGTTGCAGCCTATTCAAAACATACTGTACTTCACCTGGCCAGCCACGGCAAAGTAAATGAGTGCCTAGCCTGAACAATCTGTGGATTTAGCATGTAGCAGCAGCTGAGCCAGATATTTCCCTCTGGGGTTGAATACCTCAACAAAGCACACAGTGACGTGAGTATTGGTTTTACTTTTGCAATGTGATCAGAGACCTGTCCATACAGTTGCACTGCTTTGTGTCTGACAGATGTGTAAATGTGCAGCTCTTAGCAAAAATGTTCACCACCGCTGAAAAACAAGATTATATCAATGTTGTGTTTGCAGCTGTTGTACTTGCCCAAGAATCAGTTCGTGCATGTTAACCTTAAAAGCTATTCTACTCATGAAGCCTTCAAGGGAGTTGACCTTATTTAAAAGAAAGCCATGCTCAGGTCAAACATTAATGCATAGATTCCAGGGTCAATAAGTAGCACCAACTAAGGTCAGACTACCCTAAGTGGAAACACAATAGGGGGATGTAGCTATGTGAAATTAAATCGAATGCATAAAGCTTTGGCATGTAGAATGTGTTTAGAGCTGCTCAAAGGACCAATTTGAGAGTTCGATATCACAGCTGCAACTGGAGACGATTTAGGGCAGCTGGTGGCAAGCGCTAATCAAATTGGAGCTAGTTGAAGAGCTGCGGCTGACAAGAGGCTGCTAGGAAGGCTGTGATGCTGTGGGTTCTTACTCGGGGCAAGGGTGATTGACATAAGTATCAGCCATCACAACCGCAGTACATCATTCTCATGCTCTGAGATAACACTAATATTGCAACAGATGCAGGCTATTATTGGTTGTGTATTTCGAATGGGTTTGGGAACAATGCTAATATGGAAATGGGTGCAATCTGTTAATGTGGAACATGCCCAGCACTGACTAAGCTACGCTTCATGAGCCTTGCTGGCCTGATGGAGAGACTTGACTTGGCTAGTGCGACCATGGAAGTGTAAGTATGGGCATCTATTATTCAAGACTTAATTATGCAGCGGGCCGCATTGTCAGCCAGTCAATCAGAACCCAGCTTTTCATTAGGCTGCCTGTCATAGCACTGCGCTGGCGGCATGCCTTTCATTCACAATATCCATGCAGGACACACAGCCACGCTCACTTACACACATATAGATATACATGCCAGTGAACATAAACACACACCCATAGACACTATATTCTCACTGCCAATATTTCATTACAAAAACAAGAGGAATCGTCAAGAAAAAAGTAGCCGCATGACTAGAGCTCCCTCCTAATTTCCCTACTTTTTTCGTCCAATAGGCCCCCATGGAGATTCAATTTAAATGTCAAATGAGACTAATTGGATTATGGTAGAGTGAAATCTGAGGAAGACAGACTGAGAGGGAGGAAGGGAGGCAAGAGGGAGGGATATAAGGGATGTGCTGATGGATGGTAAAAGGGAGGGGGGGCGATATTGGCTTGCAATGTAACCTTGTTTAGTGTATAATGGCAGCATTGTCTTTAATATACTATGATGGTTTGAACTTTTACTATAAGATATAAGGAAAAGGATGAAAGAGATGAATAATTCAGGTCAATTTACTTTTAGAATTTAGCTCATGGTGTCCTGCTGTTCTGTACAGTAGAACATGCTACGTGCATACTGCATGCACACAAAACACTACTTCTCATGGTGAAGAATGAATAATATACCAGCTAAATGTCGATTTTAGAATGCTGTCCTTGAATTCTGAGCTCTAAGCGCCATTATATTTAAATAATTATTTGAAACACAACACTAAAAAAAGTTAATATTTTATTGATTAAAGGTGGAGTAGGTCATTTTGGAGAAACCAGCTCGAGTGCGCTAGAATTTGAAAATACACAGTCGGAACACATCTGCCACTTCCTTACAGAGCCCCTCCTCCAACACACACGAATGCGCACACGACCAATGAGGGCACGAGATAAGTTTGTGCCCCGATGGAAGGCTGACAGGCAGGTAGGCCATCCAGTTACTTTAGCCGGGCTGGCTCAGATGATTGGTCGTGCTTTTTACAGCGCTACGGCTTCCACAGATGACATTTCTTAATGGATCTTTTGTCAAAGCACTTAAGATATTCATTGCTATCGGGATGTTAAGAGCATTCCATGGAATATAACAAAAAGTGTATCTCGAGCCCGTTTCTCAAACTTACCTACCCCACCTTTAACCAAAAGTAATCAAAGGATTCATCCACAATGAACATTATGATTTTCAGCCCTTGTTTTATTCTATAACCCGTTAGAAAAATGTTTTGCACTAAAGAAAAGCTGTTAAATGTACCTTAATTTGAAGTACTGTGTCGTGCCAATAAAACACAAATATTGTCACATAATCCCATTTATAAACCTTAAAAAACTGGGCTTTATAGTGTTGCATATGAACATAATAAGAAAAACATAATGACCCCAGAGACACAAAGAATACATTGTCAAAGAAAGCTACGCTCTGTTGAAAAGGTAAAACATAACATGGTGTGACTTAAAGCACAGGGAGGATATGCAAATAAAAAGGTAGGCAGAAGTTCAGAGTCACGATGAGAGTGAATAAATAAAGAGAGAACAAATATCCAGAAAGGAAAGAGGTATGAGATTAAGAGATAAAGATGTACGTCCCGATGTTCTGAAAGGAAACGAGGTTGAGGACAGGCTCTCCTGTTGTAGCCCCTGCAGTTTGAGTGTTAGATTGAATACATATGGATGTCTACATATTGTCTCATTATATGTGATGGGCGTGAGGAAGAGAGGAAAAGGGGGGTCCGTGCTGTAGACCTTGGGATCAAAGCTATCAGCATTTCACTCCACTCCAGAGAAGAGCAGCGTGCGGGAATGATGTTGACTCAAGTCTGATCCAATGTGTACACTTCGTCACTCGGCGTGCCTGGAGAGGGAGGTTTGTGGATGTTTAGTTTTGAAGGGACGTGTGCATAATCAGCACAGTGACGGAGGGCTACAGTTAGATCTACAGTACAACAAGGCCGTCCGAAAACGCTTGAATACTGTTGCACAATTGGTTATAGATATGTTTAGGTGCAAAAAAAGGGTAAAGAGAGCAGTTGGATAAAGCAGTTAAAGGAGCTGCTCACATGTTTGGGTAAGAAACCTTTCTGTGTCTCGAAGGACAAAATCAAATATGGCTTGTTTGTTTATTTTACTTGATGATTTAATGCACTTTTTGACGTCTTTTATAGATAAATATGTGCCAGCCCCGGTGTGTCAGGGAACTCACAAAGTGTCAGAAAACAATACCCTTTCTCTTTTCTGAGCTGATCCAGATTTGCGTCCGATATCATGTAATATCGTTAATGCGGACCCGCGGCCCTATCAGAAACGTTGCTATCAGAAACAATGCCCGACTGTTTTGCACGTAATATGGTCTTTGTTTACATTAGCAAGCATCGCTAACACTCAGAGCTAACCTGTACTGGAGAGAGTTTGTGTAAAAAAGCAGGAAATAAAAAGATATGCCTACAAATAGCATAATAGGAGACCTTTAAGTGTCTCTAATAAGAAAAAGCTTAATGTACAAAGTTAAGAATTAACTTGACTGTATACATATTTGCATCCTTAACTGTAGCATTGCACCAGCGAACTCCCCCTCGCTCTCAACCCATTCCTTTCACCGCTTCGGAAGTAAAGCAAATGAACAATAAATTATGAATCTTTGGTTGTTAAACAGTTATTCAAATTGTCGACAGATTTATGTAATCAGAGGAAGTCAGAGCCAACAACACATGAGCTGGCTGCCCGCAGGTATGTGTGCATGCTAATCATGGGTGTGTTTAGAAAACGAGGCAGAGCGGCTTCATTAGCCGAGATGTTTAACACACAGAGGAGGAGGGGACACAACGGGCAATGTGCTGGGAGAGAGGTGGGAGAAAAAGGAAGGGGTGACAGTGTAGGAGTGACGAGAAGGAATTAAATGTCTTGACAGTTGTTAAATACGCTCAAAAATTATTTCTAAAATCCTCCTATAAAGTTGTTGTGGCATGTGTGTAGGAGACAGGAGACAAGTGGCAACATTAGCAATCACTTGGAGACATGTTTGTGACCAACTAACAAATGATTTGTATTATTTTAGCACTACATGGTGTCTCTGGAGTTGCTAAATGCACTAACTATGTCTGTCTGCAGTTAAATGGAGCATGTACTGTGTTGAGTTGTTTCACTGTAATCTGCCTGTTTTAGTTGCAAAAGGAGTGGAGAGCAGAGTTACACTAAAAAATGGATAGAAAAGGGGCTGAAACGCTCCTTAGATTAATACAAGGAGTCCTTGCCATAATATCCACTTTAAAATATTAATATTAATTTAAAATAAACCATTTTATAAATGTAATTTATTATAAATAATTAAGTGCATATTAAGCAGACTCTCTGGTATGTTGCTACAGTGTGAAAGCAAGTTGGTATACCTAAGCACTTCCAATCACATTCATGATATTTGAATTAAGAGCATTATTTTTGCAGTTTTCTTTATTAGTATCAAATGATCATCATTGCTTGTATTGTGATTAGCAATAACGTAAACATGTTCGCTTTGAACTAGTTGAACGCTAAGTTGGCACTGGAAGGTCTTTAACAGATGGGGCAGTTTTGATAAGTGAGAAAAAAACATGAGCAGAATTGATTACATTTTCCCTTTTTATTATCATACATAATAAATGATCACCAATTGCGTCCGATAGACGTGCCACAGCAATGCCTTGAAAGTCCTAACAGTATTACTGGAAAGAACATCTGGAGGACATTTCTCCAAATATCAAACAACAAAAATAAAGTGGTACCACTTTACAATATGACTACCCTTATAAAGGATTCATAAAGGGTTTATAATTAGGTTATGAATTAGGTTGTAAACACTTTATTAATCATTAAGAACCATTTATAAACCAGTTCTAACATAGTTTTCATACATCAACACAGGCTCACTATTTGGCAAGATGACTAAGCCTTATATTGGCTACTTAGCAAGAATCAACTCGGTGAACAACAGATACCAAGGAAGATGATGAAGATGAAGTAAGCTAGGTATAGCCAAAACGGCCCGTCCACACAGCGGAGTTGGAAGCTTCTTCCAACGCTTCTACCCATTCACTTTCAATGGGGTGACGTCACTTTTCGCCGAACTGCATTGTGGGAAGCAGAGTGGAGCTTTCCCATGAGCTTTCCTGGCGTTTCAGGCTACAAAAGTTGAGCAATGTTCAACTTTTGAAGCCTCGGCAGAAGCGTCAGCCAATTGAATCATATGCCAGTCCAAGCTCTAGCCAGTCAAACCGCTGCTTGTGTGTGAGGGGCGGGAGATTCATGTGATTGGTTGTTGGTCAAGCTTCAGACACGCCCACCTCCAAGCTTTTTCCAAAGCCGCTGTGTGGACGGGCCGTAAGGCATAGCAGCACAGATAAATGTGGGCTCACTATTTGGCAAGCAACCGGTCACAGTTGCCCTGTTTATCTCATGTCTCATAAAAGCTTATTAGTGATTTATAAAGTGTTCACATGAATTACAAACTATTCGTAAAGCCTTTATAAGGGTAGTCTTATTGTAAAGTGCCACCAATAAAGTTGAATGAAATCGTCTAAATTGGGGATTTAAAATGGGTGGTTCAAGGCACATAAAGGGAAAACAGGAATATGTGTTCGTCAAATATTAAAGAAAATATTGCATATCTGTCAAACCTGCCAACACCTGCCTTGTTAACGGTATTATGTTTCCCTCACATATCTTTCTAATCAATTTCCTTAAATTGCTCAGGAAAATGTCAGGCGACTGTGTTTTTGCCCCTGGTTTGGATTAACGGGGGATTTGGTTTTCCGAGAAACTCCAACTTGTCAGGAACAATCCCATTTGAAGAGACAAAGGGTTTAGTTCAATGGATGATGTCACCTCTCTTGAAATGCTTTATAAAAGCACCATTCTCGCCTGCCTGCCATTACATTTTAAGCATGTGCTAGTTTTGTCTCTTTGTTAAGTCATAGCTATCAGTATATTTTGGTGCTTGAGTGCAGTTTTGTTCCACTGCAAAAATATAGTTCATATCCCCCTGCCAAGGAGGAAAAGCGATCAGTTGAACATGAATGAAAGAGAAACGGCCATGAGTCTGCCAGCGAGGACAAGGGCCTTGACTCCCTCTTCACCTGATAATGCTTTTGATCTGATGTGTCACAAGATGATGCACAGTTGACAATTGCTACTCTACCGCAGCATTCAGGAAAAAAGCACTCTTTCCAGCCTACATACACTCAGACGCCCACATACAAACTAATGTTCCTCCATTCGCTGTTGTGACCACTTAGGCCAGCCTCCAACCGGTTGAACACAAAGCCGAGATACGATGGATTTAGGCTCCCTGTCTCTCTTTGTGTGTCCCCGAGCAGAATGTCAACAATACAAGGTGTCCTGGGGAGTGGCTCAAACGAAATGCCTCTCCTCTATCAGTCTGTGTGGCCTCTGATCTCCTTTGATGCCACGTTGTTCCATTAAAACTGTGAAAGGATATGGCTTCCTTATCTTCCATCTACAAACTGCTTGTCTTGCATGGGTGGGAAAGTGTGGGCATGTGCAATCTAAAGTATAAGACTAACATGTCTTTGTGGATATAGTTTGTGTGTGAATGTGTGTGTACATGTGTGTGTACTGGGGAGGTAAGTGGCTTTTGACAGTCCTACTGGCATTGTGCAGAGAGCCTTGAGTGTCGTGCGGTATTAAAAGTGTCAGTGTTGGGTGACATGGCTGCGATAAGGAGCCAGTGAGAGTCATCCTCATTAAACATCAATCCTGCTCGGCATACAGGGTTGTTGCCCCGGGCGACACCCTGAATGGAACAACAACTAATGCAACAAAAATACATACATTCTTTCTCCGTGTGCTTTTCACCTGGAGGTAATTTGTTGTTTTGTAGAAATCTGAAGAACACTGAAGCATTTCCCTGTTTTGACACTTTTACAATCAACATATGAGCAGATTAGTTGGAGATGCGTTTGTTTTTCTGAAGTCTTTAATTAAACTCTTGTCATCTGTTGAGTATTATAGGATTAAAATAGGTTTGTTACCAAATGAAAATGATTTCTTGTAGCGATTCCTGGTATATCAGTGTGCAAACCTTTCAAATGTATAGTTGCAAGAACCCTTTGGATTCTCCACACATAGCGTTGTGTGTTCCTTCCAAACAACTCAGCTTTGGTTTCATCTGTCCACAGAATATGTTGCCAGTAGTGCTGTGGAACATCCAGGTGCTCTTTTGCAAACTTCAAACGTGCAGCAATGTTTTTTCTGGACAGCAGTGACTTCCAGCTTTATGAGAGCTCTTCTGTGCGAGGCATGGTTCACATCTGGCAATGCTTCTTAAGAATAGCAAATTCAAAACTGGTGTGTATTTTTTATAGGGCAGGGCAGCTTTAACCAACACCTCCAATCTCGTCTCATTGATTGGACTCCAGGTTGGCTGACTCCTGACTCCAATTAGCTCTTGAAGAAGTCTTTAGCCTAGGGGTTCTCATACTTTTCCCACCCTGCACTGTGAATGTTTACATGGTGTGTTCAATAAAAACATGAAAACATATCATTGTTTGTGTGGTATTAGTTTAAGAAGACTGTGTTTGTCTATTGTTGTGACTTAGATGAAGATCAGAACACATTTTATGACCAACTTATGCAGAAATCCAGGTCATTCCAAAGGGTTCACTTTTTCTTGCAACTGTATCCGTGTGCGAATCAGTTGTCGTTGGAGCAAATAATAGAAGCAATGAGATGATGTGTGTCTCACACTGGGCTTGTGTTACACCACCCAGACCGCAAGGGTATTATAGATATAGAAAACGTTCATTTATTAAATTCCACAAGGCAGAGATGGAGTACTCGAGTCCTGGACTCGGACTCGTGAATTCCCCCCCCCCCCCACGATGACTCGGACTCGACTCGTACATTGACGCTCCGACTTGGACTCGGACTCGAGCACATTTTCTCTGGAGTCTGATGTCCTCTATCCTGTATGGCGAGTTCACGTACTGGGCCCCGCTGTTCCAGTCTAGAGATGTCTACAGACACACCCCGCATCGTGCTGTATGCTTTCACACATTCTGCTTCCACATTGGAAAAGAGCAGCGCAAAATGCTCGTTATGTGGAAACAATATAGAAGAGAAGGCTCCGTAACAAATTATTCTAAGGGTCGAGTTCAGACATATAGGCTGTCTTGAACACTATCATCAGAGTAACGTGATCTAATCAATAAATAAAGATTCAGCCGATAACGAAAGCACATACTTAGCATGCAGAATGACGTCATTTTGCATGCTAAGTAGCCATGTGCTTTCTGGGGATAAATCTTTATCGGTAAACTGATTTAACCCGTAAAAGTTCCTTCAAAATAAGAGTCCCAATCTTATTACTATCAAAATAAAAGTGCAAAACGAAAACTTTACCATAGGAAAAATATTGGCATACAAATATAATCACTTCTCTAAAAGGTAACTCATTTTAAATATAGTTTATTTATATATAATAATAATATTAATATTAGAAATAAGCTTTATATTTGTATAGCACCTATTACAAGAATTGTAGCCAAAGTCGCTTCACAGCAGTTCAATAGACAGGATAACAGCAATGTAGAGGAGCAGCTACATTTCAAAACATATATCCACGAAGATTAATACATGAAGACTTGTGACTCGGACTTGACTTGGACTCTTCTTAAGTGACTCGGAATTGGACTCGGACTCGAACACAGGTAATGATGACTCGGACTCGACTTGGACACTCCTTGGGTGACTCGGACTTGGACTCGGACATGACTACGACTCTCCCTTGGTGACTCGGACTTGGACTCGGACTTGAAGAGTGGTGACTCGAGGGTGACTTGGACTCGTGAATTGGTGACTTGACTACAACACTGCCACAAGTCACATGTGCAAGATGTCAGCATCTCAAACGATCTCCAAGCACAACACACAGACACACTTCTTCTGTTCATCTCCAGCATGAAATAATGATGAACCATCAGGTGATCTGCCCCCTTGTGGTATAAACATGCATGTGCAGATAGACAACCTCAACCTTATGGGTGCTACATTCCTACCCTGCAAACTAAATGTTGTCCTCAACATTAGCATTCATAGCACAACATTGATTATGGAACTTTCGGATCAAAACACATTACATTGACATTCACATTAACTACTGTATGGCAGTGGCTTGAAAACAAGTAAATGTGTTTAAATGTCCTTCACATTTCACTATTATAGTACACAACTTTTAACAGTAACCAGTTGGTTCAAAAACAGTCTATGTTACTGTATCCACATTTTAGATAGTCCCTATTAATCCTCTCAGTAATATCCTACAGGAACAGGAATAGGATGAACCATGTACGGCCCAAACACCTGTGGAGATGGCCAGGGCACATTGTATTGTCCATATACTGGTGCAAGAGCATTAACATAAAGTGGGTTTATGTGAAGCCCTACCAAACGATGAACAGGATGACCCAATGTCTCATAAGTCAGTGTTTCTCTGGGTCGTTTCTCTCTCTGTGACCTGCGTGGTTGTGTGTCAAAAGGGTCATTTTCTTAAACATTTGGCAGGTCTGCAGGCTGAACAGTTTGTGTTAGCTCTTGAGTGTCACTAGTGTTGTTGTCCATAAACATCTGCACAGGATTCTCCATTCTGAACTCCTCAGCGTCAACGTCTAGTTGAGGCTGATGTGTTGTGTTAGGAAAGGCTGGAGGAGAAGCATCCTGCTCTTCAGACTGATGATGTCGATGTCTCAACCTATTAGCTCAATAATACTCATCCTCATCTGAGCTTGCTGACTCCTCTGTTTTACCTGGTTTCACACATGGTTCAACATCCTGCTGTGCTTTCCTTTGCTTTTTCTTTGATTGTCTTTGTACCGTGCTTTGTGCTGGTTCCTCAAGTGGCAAAGCATTACATGACATCAACATGTTGCGATGGAGGATCCTATTTCTTCCTGTTCCACGTTCTGGCTTTACCTCATAGACCGGGCTGCTTTCTCCTTTCCGAGAGACTACAATGTGTATCTTATCTTCCCAGTATGAGCGTAACTTTCCGGGTCCACCATGCTCAGACATATTCCTCACAAGGACCCTGTCTCCTGGTGAAAGCACTGCACTTTGCCTTTTTTTTAATCATAGCTTTTTTTCCCTCTTGCTGTAGTCTTTTGCATATTTTTGGATGCAATGTCATAAGCCTCTTTCATTTGTTGCTGCCATTTTTGAGCATACTCATGATGTGAATGACTTCCTTCCCCATCATTTATCTCAAAGATTAAATCAATTGGCAGCGTCACAGTTTTCCATTGCCTTTAATGACTCTGTGCTTTCCACGTTAAATGACTCTTGTGATGCCAGTGCTGAGGAGATTCTCAGCCTTTTTAATTCTACTTGCACGGATATTCTGGACCTGATCGCTCCATTCACGGCCAGACACCCTAAACCTGTGACTGAACCGTGGTTAACTGACTCTACCCGCGCCCTGCGACGCGCATGTAGACGAGCAGAGAGGAGATGGAAGAAGGATAAACTTCACGTCTCCTTGGGGATTCTGAGAGACAGTTTAAGCGAATATCTGGGCTGTTAAATGTGCAAAAACTCATTTTATTTCAAATCTTGTGTCCAAAAACAGAAATAGGCACCAGTTCCTTTTTACCACTCTTAATTCTCTTTTAAATCCCTGTAACTCTCCCTGTGTTGTGCCATCACCAGTGTTGGGACTAACGCGTTACAAAGTAACGCGTTACTGTAACGCCGTTATTTTTGGCAGTAACTAGTACTCTAACGCATTACTTTTTAAATTCAGTAACTCAGTTACCGTTACTACATGGTGCGTTACTCCGTTAGTTTTTTTATATAGTCAACAGCCAGGTGAACAGAGCTGAGAACTGTACTTAAGTACAGTACTTGAGTAAATGTACTTGAATACTTCCTGTGTCACATGCGGAGACGGGCTGTGGGCGTGTTTGTGTTGTTTACTAACAAGACTATCATGGCGGCGGCGGAGCTCAAGTCTAGTTTCTCCACCTGGAGATATTCTCACTATTTCACTTTTGTCGAGCACAAAGAAAATAACGTTTTAGTTCAATGTAAGTTGTGTCCTGGCGGGTCAAAGAGCCCATCTACTGCCCAAACCAGTCATTCAAATCTCTTAAAACATCTGCAGAAACAACATGCTGGGACGAAGCTAGTAGCTAAGACCACAGAGACTCAGCCAATGCCACTCCACCTCCACCTGCACCTAAGCAGCAGCGGCGGCTAGATTTTAACCAAGGGACTGCTAGACAGGGAAAAGTCGATAAAGCCATTGCACGGTATGTTGTAGAACACATGCAGGCTATTGCTACAGTGGAGTCACCCGCTTTCAGGGAGCTAGTTAGCATGATGGCATGTCCGGGCGGCACACGGCATATGGGACGGAAAACCTTTTCCAACTACCTGGAGAAAGAATATACAAAGATGTAAAGCCAGCTAATATCGATGCAATCCAGATTGCATATAATGCATGTCAAGTTGATCAACAGATTGTATTATTCTCCAATGCAATAACAGTACTGAAATGAAGGCTATAAGGGCATTAATATAATGGGAGCCCTTTTTTTTTAAGTAACTAAAACGTTACTTTTCACAGTAACGCATTACTTTTTGGTGTAAGTAATCAGTAAAGTAACTGAGTTACTTTTGAAATGAAGTAACTAGTAATGGTAACTAGTTACTGGTTTTCAGTAACTAGCACAACACTGGCCATCACCTACTCTATGTGAAAAGTTTCTTTCATTCTTTAATGATAAAGTCTTGGCCATCAGATCTTCACCTCCTCCTCTCACCTTAGACCCAGCAGTGTCTCCTGTGTGCTCAGCTATCTTCGAGCAGTTTGACCTGGTTTCACTGTCCGAGTTATCTGAGGTGGTTAGAAAATTGAAACCTTCACAATACCCCTTTGACAGTATTCCTCCCAGACTACTGAAAGACGTTTTTAATACTATTGGGTCATATATTTTAACTTTGATAAATATCTCTCTCACCTCAGGCTACGTTCCAACCTTTTTTAAACATGCTGTAGTGCAGCCTCTTATCAAAAAACAGAACCTTGATCATTCTGTTCTCTCCAACTTTAGACCTATCTCTAAGCTTCCCTTCCTGTCTAAAGTCCTAGAGAAATTGGTTTTAGCACAACTGCAGTCACACCTTGTTTTAAACTGCATATCAGAGAAGTTTCAGTCTGGTTTTAAATCACGCCACAGCACGGAAACTGCTCTTCTAAGAGTTTTGAATGATCTTCTTTTAACTGCTGATTCTGGGAATTCTGCTGTGCTTGTGCTTTTAGATTTGTCTGCTGCTTTTGACACCATTGACCACCACATTTTGTTATCACGCCTTGAACTGTGTGTTGGTATTAAAGGTAACGTCCTAAAATGGTTTAAATTCTATCTGTCAGAAAGGAACTTTTCTGTGCATCTTGGCCAGTATTCTTCAGTTGCAGCCCCACTAGCATATGGGGTCCCACAAGGCTCTGTCCTGGGCCCCATTTTGTTCAGTCTGTATTTACTACCTCTGGGGTCAATTTTTAAAAAGCACAACATTTCTTACCATTGCTTTGCAGATGATCTGCAGGTATACCTGCCTATAACAGCAAATAAGGACTCTAGGATTGTCTTGCTTAGCTGTCTGAAAGACATAAAATCATGGATGTAAATCAACTTCTTGACTCTTAATGAAAAGAAGACAGAGATTATAATATTTGGACAGTCTGAACTCCTGGATGGCTTTAATAGTGTACTCGGCCCCTTAGCCTCCTACAGCCGTCCCTCTGTCAGAAATCTTGGAGTCATCTTTGACAACTGTTTTAAATTTGACAAACAGATAAGCTCAGTTGTCAAGACAAGCTTCTTCCAGCTGCGGCTTCTGGGGAAGGTAAAAGCCTATCTTCCTAGTAAGGAATTTGAACAGCTAATCCACTTATTTATCATGTCTCGTTTAGACTACTGTAACTCCCTCTATAGTGGTGTTGACAAGTGCTTGATCCGTCGCCTGCAGCTGGTCCAAAATGCGGCTGCACGCCTTCTTACTGGGAAGAGACGTTATGACCACATCACACCCGTTCTGGCAGACCTTCATTGGCTTCCTGTTACAGGATCCAGTTCAAGTACTTACTTGTTGTTTTTAAATCATTGCATGGACTGGCACCACATTACCTGTCTGAGTTGTTGCACCGCCATGCTCCTGCTAGAGCATTGCGCTCAGCTCAGCAGAATATGTTGGTGGTTCCTCGGAGCAGGAAAAAAACCAGAGGTGACAGGGCCTTCAGTGTTGCAGCTCCCAGACTGTGGAACAGCCTCCCAGCACATATCCGGACTGTTGAGTCTATTGAACTTTTTAAATCCCAGCTAAAAACTCACCTCTTTGCACTGGCTTTTAATACTAGTTGAGCATTACATTTTTATATTTGTATGTGTTTTTTATTTTAATTTTTTTTATATGTTTCTAGTTATTGTGCTTTTTATTATGTTTTTAATTATTGTTTTTATTATCGTACTCCCATTGGGTTATTCACTATTGTAGTTACTGCCTGCCCTGTACAGCACTTTGGTCAACCGAAGGTTGTTTTAAATGTGCTATATAAATAAATAAAGATTGAGATTGAGATTGAGATTGGGCACATTTAGTGAAGTTTTCAATCAAATATATTCATACCCTCCCCTGCTTTTTTCAAGGTGAAGGTAATCTATGGATACCATTTCAAATGGTGCTGTTGCAGGTACATGATGACACATAGGGGCTCTGACTGTAGGTTTTTTTTGGATGTTACATTTGCACACCTGAGTGATGAAAAACTCAATGTCTTTCTGCATCCCAGGCCAATAAACCCTGTCTCGTGCGAGGTTTAAAACTCGTTCCACCCCCAAATGACCCATTTCACAGTGAAGGTACCCGTACACCAGTCCTCTGTACTGCTCTGGAAGCACGATTTGCGTACATGTTGCAGTTTTGCGTTTCCACACACCCTCTTCTGAAACAAATAGTCTTTTCCATTCATGTAACAGTTGCTTAACTTGTGCTGTTTCCATGTTCATGAGCTTCCTGTCTGGTCTGTCTCCCAACTTCTTCAGGTTGAGTACACGGGATATGGCAGGATCTTGAGACTGGGCCTGCAGTAACTCCTGCTGCGATATTGTAATGTCAGGCTGATTATCTGCAGTGACCTCCTGAATATATGTGCTGCAGGTTATAGCTGAGATCCAGTCCACCTCACATTGTTTTTGTGTCTCAGCTGTGTGAAGTATTGCACATAACATTTCAGGAGAGCATTGCTCTGTGCACTCCCTCATGTAGAAGTCCATACTCGCAGGTATGCGGGACAAGAAGTCTGCGTCTGTGTTGCTTTTTCCTGGGCGGTATTTCAAAGTTATGTTGAAGTCAGCCAGCTCAGACACCCAGCGATGTCCAGTTGCGTTCAGTTTAGCTGTGCTCAGGACATAAGTGACAGGATTGTTATCACTGTATACTGTAACAGAAGGAGCATAAAACAAATAATCTCTAAATCTGTCTGTTACAGCCCACTTCAGCGCTAAAAACTCCAGTTTCCCTGAATGCAATCGATATTTTTTTTCTGCTGGTGTCAATGTTCGTGAGCCATAGCTTATAACTCTTAGTTTGCCTTCCTGTCTCTGATATAGAACTCCTCCAAGCCCCTCTTCCGAAGCATCTACATGCAAGATAAATGGATCCTCAAACCTGGGATAAGCTATTACAGGTGGGTTAGTTAAAACATCAACTAGAAAGTCTAAGGCTTTCTGGTGGGTGTCACACCAAACTATTTTCTGATTTGGGGGAGCCTGACCCGGTCTAGCTGATCGAGACTTACACTTTGAATTGGGAATTGGAGTTACATTGGCTGAGAGTAAGTCATACAGACACTTTGCATGGCGAGAGAAGTCTTGCACATAGCCTCTATAATAGCCTAGGAAACCAAGAAGTGTACGCAGCTCTTTAATGTCAGTGGGGGGTTTAGCCTTTAGTGCTCTAACTGCAGATACTTCCCTTTCGTCCATTTTGTAACCAGCAGGAGAGATCCCTTTTCCAACATAACGCACCTCATTTTTGAACTGTTCACATTTGTCTGGTCTAAGCTTAATTCCCCAGGCTTGCTGTCGCCTGGGAACAGAGCGCAAGTCCTCCACATGCTGTTCAAATGTTTTGCTGTAGACTAAGACATCGTCTAAATATGGAATGCATATTTTGTCTCTGAGACCTTCTAGGCTCTCTTCCATACTGCGCTAGAAGGCTGCAGGGGCTTTTGTGAGGCCAAATGGAATTATATTCCATTCATACAGTCCCCATGGAGTTGTAAAAGCAGTGTACTTCTTTGAGTCTTCACTGATGCTACATTGGTGGTAAGCTTTGCCTTGGTCCAGTACGCTGAACCACTCATTTCCACCGAGTCCATCAAGTATCTCCTGTATGCGCGGTATGGGGAGCCTATCTGGCGTTGTCTTTCTATTCAGCCCCCTGTAATCAATACACAGTCTTAGACTTCCATCCTTTTTTCTCACACAAGCCACAGAGGAAGCATACGGTGAGGCGGATTCACGAATGAAGCCTTTTTGCAGCAAGTCCTGAATGTGGTTCTTTACTTCCTCATACAATGGTCGGGGTATGGCGTTATACGTTTTCGCTACTGGAACATCATCAGATAACTTAATGTCCATATTTAGGTTCTTTATGTAGCCTACCTCATCTTTGTGTGTAGCAAACGCACTGGACTCCTTTCTGAGCATTTGTTTAATGAATGTGTGTTGTTCACTTGTCAGGTGGTTCACATTAACAGGTGGATCCCACAGTTTGCCTTGGTCATCACTCTGACACTTTTCTGTGGTTGGTTGGGTGGAGTTTGACCATTTTCAACTACCACCGAGCTAACCTGATGTTGAGTAAACAGGGTAGAAGTCTGTTATTCTTTGTATGCTCCCTACCTGGCACTGTGATGTCATGATGAGTGGTGTTGCTCATGTAGATGTTCACTTTACGAGCAGAGCAAGATACATTTATCAACTGACAGGTTATTTTGAGTCCCTCCTCTCGCGAGAGGTTCTCGTCAGGTTCAAACAGCATTTCGGTTTTAACTTTAAGGTTGCTTTCGACAGAGCAGGTAATGCACTGCATTTGCCTCCCTGGAACTACCACATATGTATGCCCTGTCCTGACTGGGTGGGTAACATCCTCATGTGTAGCTCCCTGAATGAGGTTGAGTAGTGCTTCGGCCTTTGTTGTCCCCAGCCTTAGTGAGTTTCTGAGCAGAGCTATTCGTTCACCAAGTTTACTCTGGTCCTCCTCTCCCCCTTTCAAAATCTCCTCAATAGCATTAAAACCTATTATGGGTCTCTGTGCAATGTCCCTGCTCACTAGTATTGGAACTAGAATCTCATCAGAACATGCTGTTTTAGCTTTTGGATCACATAGGCAAAGACTAACCTCAACCCAACCCTGAAAAAGGATTTCAGAGCCATTGGCCGCTCTCAAGTCCAGCAGTTAATTTTCACTCAGAAGGTCACTGATAGGGTGGCTTGTCAAATCAGGTAAGTTCTGGGACTTCCATGCTTCACTCACAACGGATACCTGTGCACCTGTGTCCCACAGGGCTTGAGCCTTGATGTTATTTATTTTAAACCAAGCAAGACATCAGCTGTGCAACTCTCTTGCGTTTCATGTGAAGGTTGTGTGAGTGAGCTGGTTGGTCACCATGTTTCATATTCGGTTTCAAGGGTACTGAAGTGTGGCTGGTGAGGTGAATGTTTTTGTCCTCCTGCCTTCTTTGTGAGCTTTTGGGCGTAACTGGTGAGGTATGATTAGGACGTGGATCATTGTGGGACTTGGATTCTAAGGTCATGACATGTCCCTCAGTCACAGCCTCTGCCAGTTTCCCTGCGGCTTCTGTTTTTCTCCAACTCTGCAGCCTTTTGCCCAATGTGCTTCACTGCCACACCGGAAACAATGGTTGCAGTCTTTGTTGTCTTGCTGACATGCAATGCATCTTCTTCTTGGTCTCTTAACAGCATTTGCAGGGGTTTTATATTGAAAATCATCATTTTTCCCCTGATGCTCAACAGTTTGCAAGCTACTTGTCCTGTAAGCTCACTGATTGCTGTATTGCTCTCTTCTATTTTTGTAAATAGGGAGTTATCTTTTGTTGGTTTGCTAGTTTTGGCAGATTTGGGAGTTGTTAAGGCGATGCTTTCATCCTCACACTGCTCTACTGAGTTCAAACCTGCTTTATGACTGGCTTTGGTCATAGCTTTCATCTTTTGAGCCCGCTCATTTTCATTATATTGAGCATTTTGCATTTTCTGCAGCAATAACTCATCTGTACTGTTCTCGTCTCTGCTCTTATGTTGTTATTTGACAGGCCTGTCATAATAGACTGAAAACACTGACTTTGGACTAGCTCTTTGTTATATCTCAGGCCAGACTGGGCACGTTCAGATCGCAGATCCAACACTCGGATGAGTGATGTTTCACTGAGTCCCTGCACAGCTATTGTTATTTGCTGGTAAAGCACAGTTGCATCCTTTTCTGCATAGTGGGCTCCCAATATTTGTCTTAGAGTGGATAGGGTGAGATCAGTGTTTCCCTCTAAGTAACTCCTTAGCTTCAATCTTGGCCTCACAGCACAAATAACTGCTTCCATAATTTCTATTTCAGGATAACTTTTCTTTAACTCACTGTCAATCTGGTGCTCAAGGCTACTAAAGCTCAGTGTATCTCTTGAGGTTGACTCACCAACCTCACCGTTAATCCTGAAGTCCTTTCTGAATCCATTGGATACAGCAGCACAGCAGCTGTTGTTGCTGATGTAGTCCCTCTCTCTGCGCTGAGTTTCGTTTTCCGGGGCCACCATGCCCGCGCGCTGCTCCTGACCCCCAGTTTCCACTGGGCCCGTCTGCGCCGCGCTGCGCCGCGGTTTTGGTCCGACCTCCTCTAGCGCCATAACCCACCGGACGCGTCCCAGAAGCGTAGCGTCGTGCGTGCAGGCTCGCAGTTTTGTTATTGATTCGGGCATCCTTGACATTTGTAGTTCTACAAGAAAGTAAGTAGGCTACGTAGTTAAATGTTTTATTTTTCTGTCTGTTTAAATTGTGTTTATTGTTGTTATACATTTCCTATTTTGTTGTGTTGTAGTCTACAGACACAGTTAATAATAATTGTAATAGTCCCGTTATAAACTACATGAATCAAATATGTGTTGCTGTATTTTAGTGGTAAACAAATGCATTCATCATCATAATTATTCTATATAAATAATTTACAGTGCCTGTAAACCGGAGGAGAACGCTGGCATTTCCGCTCACCTTTCCACTCACCTTTCCACTCACCTTTCCACTCACCTTTCCACTTCCTGCGAGGGGGGGCTGCCTGCCCGACCTTACGTTACGGCTGCGCCGCGGCAAAAATAGGATTCATTTCATCCTAATTTTAGAGAAGCGCTGCACCGAGCCGCTTCTGGGACGCGTCTGCGCCGAGCCGCGTCTGCGCCGAGCCGCTTCTGGGACGCGTCTGAGCCGTAACATGGCGCGTGTGGTGGAATAGCATCCATTGACTAGAGTGGCCGCGATCCTTACGACCGCCATGGGCTGATCCACCTGCTCCTCTCTCTCGTGGGCTGCATGCGGCGCTGCTCCAACGAGGCAGAGCCGTAGCCTACTAGCTACACTACACTTGAACTGTTAGCTTAGCCTAGCTACGAACCACGTTACCCGTCGCTCTCCAGTATCCGTCTTTACCGTGCTTTTCCGGGAACCTTTCGCCGTGAAGTTAATAATCTCGGTAGAACCTCCAAATTGTTACACCACCCAGACCTCAAGGGTATTATAAATGTAGAAAACGTTCATTTATTAAATTCCACAAGGCACATGTGCAAGATGTCAGCATCTCAAACGATCTCCAAGCACAACACACAGACACACTTCTTCTGTGCATCTCCAGCATGAAACAATGATGAACCATCAGGTGATATGCCCCCTTGTGGTATAAACATGCATGTGCAGGTAGACAACCTCAACCTTATGGGTGCTACACTTGCAATTGATATAGTAGCAAGAATGTTGTAGCAGCTGTTCAAAAATAATTATAATCTTGCTTATCCTGGTTCGATTTCTAAATGAGGTTCTGTATTTCAAAAGTGTTTTTGCTCTTTCTCATACATATTCAACCATATGCATGCTCAATAAAATGTGATGTCATTTTAAGAAGTATGCTCCTTTTTAAAGGAAGTAGAATATGAACCGTGAATGCTTTAGGGCGTGGCTACCTCATGATCAGGGGCGCCGCCAGGGATTTTGGGCCCCATGAAAAGATATCACATTGGTTACTTACATTTTTTTTCTCTTAATGTTCTACAATTGTTTGGGCCCCTGTCAGTCACGGGCCCTTAGAATCGTACTAACTTTTCACCCCGTTACGGCGCCCCTGCTCGTGATTGACAAGTTGCTACCACACCAGTGGCGGCTGGTGGAAAATATTGTTGGTGGGGCTATTGATAGTGCGTAAAAAACATTTTTTACGCAGTCCTAATTTAATGACCCCTTAAATTAGGACTTCTGATGATGTAATGGCGCGTTTCCAGTGCAGCGCGGAGCTCGCTATGCTGCGTTCAGACCGGACGCGATGCGAATATTCGCTTCGCTCTCAACGCTCCTATCGCATCGCTCTAGTCGCTCGAGTTTCACCGCGGCTGCCAGCTGTGTTTACTCGCATCATTCAAACAAGACGCGCTGGCTCGGGAGCTACAACTACAACAACATGAACATATTTTACCGTGATTAAATTGTAATACACGTTTCTAAATGATGCCGACATAACAACATACTGATACCGGTTAGTAAAAACCATGAATTAATGCTTTGACAAGTCTGCAGACAGACGGCAGGCGAAAAACCTTTTAGAATGCTTGTTTCCTGAATGGAGATTGGCTAAGCTAACGCTATATATGCTCCGACCGTCCACACTCACAACAACGGCCTACAGACATAAATAAACCAGCGACTGTATTCTCCATGACACAGACAGTCTGTGGTTTGTACTCGTTTAACTTTTGTCTAGTTTCTGAACAGATCGTATCTGTCCCCGGCTGTTTGAAGAGCAAGCATGTGAAACAGATAGCATT
Organism: Pseudochaenichthys georgianus; assembly: GCF_902827115.2. Taxonomy (NCBI): domain Eukaryota; kingdom Metazoa; phylum Chordata; class Actinopteri; order Perciformes; family Channichthyidae; genus Pseudochaenichthys; species Pseudochaenichthys georgianus. The sequence goes on along the minus strand of NC_047513.1, from coordinate 27,177,050 downwards.
TACCTGTTTGCATCCAGCTAGCCATGTGAGAAGCCTTGTTGATACGTGTTGTCTTTTTCACGAGCTTGCTGTGATATATACAAATCGGGTTGGTCCGGTCCAAGGTCTTTAAGTATCAATTTATCTCCCAAACTTCTCCTTTCAAAAGGATTGGAGAGTAGCTCTTGGGCGGACCGAGGTTCCGGCGACTCCACCTGCACACCATTCTCATCCAAATACTGCGTCACCTTGGTCACTCACGAGTCTAAAAAACAACTTACGTCAACGCACGTAAGCAACATGGGCACCAACGTGAGCGCCCACGAGACCAAAATATTTGACGGCGCTGATTGGCTGAAATTATGTTTCGGCGGCACAGTTTACTATTGAGACTTTTGCAACGTGCTGGTTGCTGCTGTTTCGCTCGGGGGCTCTGCCCGGTAATGATAAACTAATGCCATGGGCAAGGCCAGGCAGGAAACAGGTGACTTATCAGTAATCGTAACACAATTTTAAACGAGATTGTATTGTAGATTATACATTTTTGTGATACCAATTGTATGATATTTACCTTGTTCATTAAAAATTAAAATATATATATTTTTTAAATATATATATATATATATTTTATTTTTATTTTTTTTATTTTGTATCTGGCAAGAGGTGGGGCGGCGCCCCTAGCGCCCCTATGGGCCGGCCGCCACTGTACCACACTGTTGACTAGTTGGGTGCTTTGTGTTTTTGCACCACTAACCTACACCTCACTCTCACTTTTGGTTCCAAAAAAACAAGATTAAGATCAAAATCATCTTCCAAAAACCAGTGCATGACATTATGATGACGATTTCCACTTCTTATATTCAGATTCCATCCCTTTCTGTTTTCTACTCTGAGAGGCTATGAGGACTTGTCTTATCCAGACCAGAGTCACAGGCATATTTGTTTTAATGGCACTGGTCTCTGGAAGACAATTCTGGAGTTGTAAACTGCAGTGATATTGATCTTCTCCAAATGAGGTGCCCTAGCACAATTCCAGGCAAATAACATATTTTTTATCCTTTCATGTGCTCATTTTGTCAGGTGAAAATCAATCAGTTTGGAAAGTGTGTGCTCCTTGTCAAAGCGTATCATGTGCTTGCCAATCGATCACGGAAATGCAAAATTGGCAGGTGTATCAATTCTCAAAGGGCGAGAAGAGCTGGGACCTCACAAAACCAATCAAGTGCACGTCCAACTGGTTTCCACCTCGAGGAACTCATCTTTGGAGACTGGGAGCCATCTCTATTCATGACTCACTGCTGATTATCTCCTCATATCTGGAAATCCTGCAGTAAGTTTTCCCTTTGGCCTCCCTCCACTATAACTCTCTGAAGTTTAAATGGACCTTCCTCCTGTTCCCTTCAGCAGCCAATCACATCATTTAGCGGCTGGTGTCGTGCTAATTACCATCAGCCCAAATGCCTCAGTTCAGAGGCTATAGTGGATCTAGTCTTGGTGATGAGTCATTGGCCAAGGGGCTGGCACCTGCGGTTGGATAATATGCATGAAGACACCAGCAGAGTTTGGCTTTAAATGATCAGGGTCAGTGGAATAATAGAGCGATTCTTTTTCTTTGTAATCAATGTGGTGTCCTGAGGCCTTGTGCGAGGCTGTTCTGAGAGTTATTAGGAGCGCTTTGCTTTATGTACTCTGCTCATGCTGAACATTTCGCTGACAATCAGCAGTATTGGATCCGTGCTGGATACACTTGACCCCATCTGGGCGAATTACATACCATGCGTTCTCCTCCCATTGGTCTATTCACTCTGTTTTCCTTTCTTCACATGAGCTGCAAACCCACAGTTGTTCAGTCAGAGGCATGACTGCAGTTGCATAAATCCCTAATTCACATAAACTTGATATCATTTTGTTTGGAAAATGCAGATTTAGATTATTTTTCCCTAAGGTTTTAAATGTGGAAAACACAGTAGTACATTAACCTCACCAGGACTCTCGTCATTGTACAACTATAACCAGAGTTGTAAATGAACTTTGCCCAGTTTTAGCAATTGATTTAGAGCCCTGACGTTGTGTTTAATAGATGAGGTCAAAGGTTTGTCCTTGACCCTGGAAACAGCAGCTGACAAAACAACTTCAACATGCTGTCTATAGTTTTTGTGGAGAAACAGTCTTATTCAGAGGTGACGTCATGTACAATAGTCACAAAGTATCTGTACGCTGTCAAAATCTGTATGGATATAAACCCCTCAGTATTTGTTAAATGCTGGAATAGTTTTGATGTCAGACCAGGTCAAATACATGAACAGGCATTTGTGAATGAAGGTAAGCATAACAGCCCGAACAATGCTACTATTATTGTGGGATATACCAAGTATTGGGGGTGATACCTCCTGCTTACACTATAGACTGTTTACTTAATGAATTCTGGTGTAATGATAAAATAATGATGGAAAATAAAACATTCCATTTGCTTAGAATAGCTTAGAAAAACCTGAAACACCAACTGCAGCAAAACATTATAAACAAAATGATTATTACATCCTTTTGGTGTTACATTGTAGCCATGACACTGATGTGACTCATAACAGTGCTTTCTTTTCAGTGCCGCAGCCTGAGAGCTCAAAAGGCTTACGGGCGTGCGTACGTGCGTGCGTACGTGCGTGCGTGCGTGGTCAAATCAATAGCAGGTACTGCAATAACCCAACAGTGATGTGTTAAGAAGCATGACACAACCACACCTTCCCCCATGATACAGTCCACAAACCCCAATATATCATTTAAAATGAAATGCCATATGAGAATTACTATGTCTAATATGCCTTTTTTACAATCATTACATGTTCCCATGAAAGCAGATGCTTTATGTTCCTTTTTTAAATGCCCATGTCATAAATGTACCTTAGCCTTAATCAAATTGTCTCTGCACCCTGTTCCTTACCAACGATTTATTTTCCTTCCTGTTGAAGCTAATCATTTCACATGATGAACACATCAAAAATGCATGTGGCATTTACAGTGTCACATTACCTGGTTTGTGGTTGCGAAATGTGACTTTCACATAATTTATCTCCACATCATGTAATGTGTTTCCCTGCTTGTTCCATTCAATAACAATGTAGACGGCTGTGTGTTTGTGTCATGTGTATTTCACGTCACGCCTTGACATTACGCTTTAAAGTTTCTTTACTCAACTCACTTTTTTTCAATGTCATGGAACCACGAAATCGGCATGAAAGTCAAAAAATCGAAAAGTATTTCATTGAGCAGAGATGTGATCGTTGATGGGGTTTGAATTCGATGCGGTATGCGAATGCGAGCAAAAAACAATATGTGAGACCCATCGTAAAGCAAAGGATTGGATCAGCAATCCACATGTTAAGAGCCCACAATGCATCATTCCAGAGTGCTTTTTTAGGGGACAAAAAACATGAGGAAAGAAATATCTTGTAGTATTATTCTGTTTGTGTTGTGGATATACCCAAGTGCCTCTTTCAACATGCATCTTTTGGATCTCTGCCGTGTCTGAACCACACATCAAAGCCCTTTTTGTGGAGATGAAGTGCCATTTCAAGTTGACATTTTCATTCACTTCCAGAAATAACTGCCATTTAAAAGATTTTTTTTTCCAAACCAATGCAATCCTGTAATGTGTCTATTCCCAGATTGCTAGGCAGAAATAATGATGTACAACTCATTTTACAAACCACAAAACAAACCATTATAATGCAGGACGTGGGTATGAAGTGAATTTTGATAACAACGGTGGAAAAACGTCCAACTTAACTCGCAGCAACAAGCGTGTAACTTATGTAAGAGCAAATATGCATCAAACAGAGGAACAATTGCAAAACCTAAATTAGCATTTTATCCATTTTTGTTTGGAACATTTTTAGTTCAGCAACCCTGTTAATTGAGTGCAGCTGCCCGTGCTTTTATATGAAAGCTCAGTGTTAGTTTTTGTCAGACTCATAAGCAACATGCTAAGTGTGAAATTACATCAAGTTAGTGATTAGTGATACATAGCATGTCTGGATTTATTTGATACGTCTATAACGAACAATTAATAGTTATTTTGCAAATAAGTTGGAGGGACATTTAGCCAATATGTTTCCCTAAAGTATTATTCTGCACAATAGCTGCTGAATGGTTCAAGAGCAACATTGATCTCCCGTCTCACATGACAGCTGACATGCTACATGTTGGTGACAAATAGAGACATCGTAGATAATGTAAAAGGTCATAGGCATTGTTTTGCAGTGGCATCAATTGGTAATCCCCACACACACACAACACACGCATATGTCCCAACACACCACCGTTCCCTCATTTGACAGTCTCTGCAGTCTGCCACACTGCAACACTATGGACTCGGGATTGATTTTAATCAGGGCTGTCACTGGATCAATGGAAGTTTATTACCCCCAGAAGGAGTCCTGGCAATGAAGCTCTGCCCCCTGGGATTTCAAGTTTCACCAGCCTTCATCATCCAGCCTGCGAACACACCTTTGGGAGCATCTGGTATGGGAATTGCAGTTTTTATTGTTTGCCGTAAACCTCATTGTTATTCTTCTGAAATGTGATGGTTTGGCCAACACTGGTGTCACGGAGGAAAATTGAAAGACGCGCCACAGCAGAGTATACATTATGAATAAATAGCTGAGAGCAAATGTGCCTTTTATGAAACGCAAAGCGATGGGTCCAGAGGTGGATAGACAAAAGGGAACTGAACAACTGAGCAATGTTATTTATTAGTGTTCACAGTCCTGTCAGTATACAATGTCGGGGGTATTTACGTGCACCAGGCGTCCGTTTGACAAACAACCGAGCTTACAGCACAGCATGATATTTAAGAGCCATTTAGATGGACAGCTGGAGCCCACTTCCCACTGCTCTCATCACACGCGGGGCTTCAGTTGCCCAGGTGACTACTGCAAAGCTGTGATTAATTGCACTTTGTTAATAAGCAATTCATCCAACAACTGTCTATGAGGGCAATTTGAGTATACATGTCTGCCTCTGTTGGCAGCAGAGGTATATATCTGCACACACACACATAGTTCTGTGCCAAGCCATTGTGCCTCCATGCTATTGTACTTGTTCACATTCACTTGGAGGTTAAAAATGACCAACTAGAGAGGTCTGTACCCAATATCATCCTCATTGCTCACTGTCCCCACCACTAGTATTTGTCCAATGATATACGAGGTGAACCTAATACTGTTCTCACCAACCCAATGTCCTGATTACAAACAATTATTCATTGATACTTACAGTAATAAAAGGGTAATGGCGCCTCATAAATCTACTAGTTGGTACACCCATTCGTTCCCAGTGGGAGTTGCAAGACTGGGTGAGCAGGATGGTCAATGTTAAATATTTTTGAACTGCTTCATTGATTTACGTCTGCTTTATGGTCACATAAAAAAGCATCACATTATTGTTTAGTAAATGGTGCAGATTATAAATCTTGGCTGCAATTTCCCCTCGGCGGAAACAGACAAGACGTACAGTGTTTGAGTTTGTAAATAGATGAGGGCGTCAGAGTTGAGATGCATGCCAGCCAGGCTCTCATTCGATGCTCTTGAAAACTGTGATTCGATGAAAGAAAAGGACTTGGGTGTGTGGAATCAGATTACGGAGCATAATGAAGAAGGTGACGTTTAATTATCGACAAGAAGGTTGATGCTTTCAATTATATGCTGATGTTGTAGAAACTTGTGATTAGCACATGTCGAGGGAAAAGCTTTTGATGTGCATTGTCAGGGAATGAAATGAGAGAAACGGGGGAGGGAAGTTGGGAGAAGATCTTGGATACATCTTGTATAATCTCAGCACATGATTTAGGTAGCCTCCCTCCACTAATTCAATCTTGAAAGAAATGCAACATTTTCTCATCACATCAACTGATTCCTCATTTCCCACACTCTTCCTCCTACGCGCAGACACACACACACACACACACACACATGCTTGATTCCTGCACTACCTTGCAACAGAACGGCAGTGTTACAATGACGCTACTCCAGTCATCAAGGAGAGCTCGTTGAAATTCCGCTCATCTCTTCCCTTTTCTCCCTCACTTAGCCTCTGTCCTCCCAAACCCTCTCTCCTTCCAAGGCCACGGAGAAGCGGACTGTTTTTGTTAACAGCATTACATAAGTGCCTGAAGACGAGCAGAGCGGTGAGCAAGGGAAATACGGAGTGTACAAATGCAAAGAAATCAGCGGCCAAGATTCAGCATAAAAAAAAAATCTACTCATGTATATAATAATCCGCTGTAAACCACTTATTATGCGCCTTTGTAAAACGGGGATAACATGATTAGGAGGCCATTTGAACATAACCCTGCTTGTCCCCCTTCCCACCAAGACCACCCACACAAAAACACACTCTTCCAACCCACCACTAAGGCGATGATAATTGCCGGTAAGCACTTAGCATTGCACTGACCTCAGTGTTTATTGTGAGGATGGAAGGGAGGATTATAGAAAACATATTATAGGGCTGCAGATGGGAAGGGAAAGAGGGTGTGGTGTGCAGATGGATGGAGGAAGGCGGATACTTAAGTAATTTGTGACGGCAGATTTTTGATGGACTGCATGTCCGGCGCTTCAAGGACATGCAGGTTGAAGTCGATGCGTGTAGGCGGGGGAAGTAGAGGTTAGGAGAAGGGGTTTGTGCCGGTGGTCGTTGTGGTGTGATGCAATAAGTGGGCCGCTTTATTCAACCGCCATCCTCGCACAACATGTTTCATTCCGCTTAATTTAGCATAGCCGAGTCCAGACTCCCTCTTTTACTGAAACACACACACACACATTCTGAATCCATGGGAGCACCCGCTTACATGTGTTCATATATGACTACACTCATAGGCACCAATGGCATACATATCCACCAATACCATGCTGTAGGACTTAAATGCGCACAACCATATAGTTACACCCACACGCACGCACGCACGCACACACACACACACACACACACACGCGCGCATACATGAAGCTGCACCTGCCTTTGACTGGCCCATTAAGCATGTTGAGAGGGAGGAAAGTCGGGGGCAGTGGAGTGTCTTTTATTCCTACAATCAATCATACATTAGCGAGATAGCATATCCAACTGAGCAAACCGACCAACCGACAGAGAGACAGAGAAGGAGAGCACTAACACCAGGGGCCAGATTTATAAAAGTCTGTTTGAGTTTATCGAAGATGATTCATATTTGTAAAGATGTTCTGTTTTGTAAATTGTGTGCAAATCCACTAACCTGATTTCCACCCACAGTTAGCCATCATTTGATTTAAATGGGCAGTTTTGTTATGTCGTTGGACCTGTCAGTGAAAAGTATTAAAAGGAAAGACCTCCAACATCAGAGCAACAGTGGCCATGTATAGCTTCCACACTGTCATTAATGGATCACATGCACCTGTACCTCGTTATGTACGCAGCCACTGTGTCGTCACCCACGCTGGAGAATGACTATTTAGAAGGCATTTTGGTCGTTATCTTGTTTTTTGAAAACAGAAGTGCTATTCAGGCTGGAGCTTATTGCAACCAAACACTGAATAAGAATAGTTTAGGAGCCTAAATTGTTGCAATGAACTTCCATAAACCAAAAACCCCACCGTGAAGGGGTAACAGTTCTATGATGAAAACAGGGAGAGAACTCAGACCGGATCAGCCTCAGCTGTGCTCAGTGCTGATTCACACGCTTAACAACATAACCGCTACAAATCAGCCACCATTGTCATTGTGAGAATGTTAGCGTTATTACGTTCTCATTACGCTTTCAGCACCACTGTACCCAAGTAGAGCACCCTCACAGTAGTCTTGATTGCGCTGCTCATGCTGCACTTCTGTTGCCTACCTTAAAAGTTACAACTACTGCAGGCATGAATGTGGATGGAGGACTCAAAGTCAAAGTCAACTTTAATGTCAATCTTTCAGTGTGTGTGTACAGACAGAGAGATCGAAATTACCTTTCCAACAATCCCGAGTACAAAAATACAATTATACAATATACAGATATGTATACAAATATGTATACAAATATATCCTATACACACAATCAACAGACACATATGCACACATTAAGATGAAAAACACAACAATCAATATGTACAAAATAACAGTCACTTCAATATCTTTGGGAATTTACATTAGTGCAAGATTGTCCATAGCAGCGTATACAAAGGTGTCTGGTGCTGGATTTGAGTGTCTGAGTGTGTGGGGGAGTTATAGTCCAGTTGGGGCAGGGGGGAGAGGGGCGAGAGAGTTTTTGTTTATAAGAAGCAGCAAAGAGTAAAAAGAACTTGAGGGGAAAAAAAGAAGGAAAATATGCTACTGCAAATCTGGAGACAGCAAAGTCAAGAGAGACAAACTTAGTTTAGACATTTTATCAGAAGGACAATTAGGGAAACAACAGAAGATGTAAAGGGGTTGAATTAAAAATAATTGAGTAACATGGAAGCATTTAGATAACTTTATTAACACTCGAATCGGCACCACAGTTGTGTTATCTGAAGCTCTAGGAGTATATCCTTCACAGTGGTAATGTTCAGAACAATTGGTTACTGCCATTAAAGTCAGGCTTTAAGAGGTTGAGTGGACCTCCAGGAACTGCTTTCCTATTCCCTTTCATTTTATATCTTCCTCAGCAGTTTCTTTTATGTTGCCATTGCGTACATATCAGCAGAAATACTGTAACGCAACAGACAGTAACACATGCTTCAGTGAAAAGATTCAGGGTTCATGTTTTCTTTTCTGTTCCCTGACATTTGTGAGTATTACAGTTACATGAATCTCCTTTGCTTCAGCGTTGTCACTGCTGCATCAGCAACCTTGCTCAAACCTAATACCTACATGATGGAAAGTCATAAAACTCTGTGTAATGTCACAAAACAGATGCTTTTATCACATCAACAAGGAAACACAATGTGTGTGACTTAGGGAAACAGGTGGAGCTCAGCTCATTGAAAACCAACATGGCAGGGATGGTTGCTCTAATGGAAAAAGAAAGCACATAAAAAATGAATGGAATTTAAATATGGGAACAAGTTCATCAAGTGTAAAATGCGGCAACTTCCGAAGTTAGTTATGAACTAGCCAAGCCTGACTAAATGGGTGTTTGGAATTCATGACATGGTTGACTGATCTAATATGATTGTGTAAAATAGTCAAATATTGGAATCCCATCTGCATATCTTAAATGAAGCAGGGATGCATGATGGTGTAGGTTTAGCATTTTAGTGCCACACAAAATGATGTGCCATGTTGGGATCTGCAACTCATTTTAGGGGATGCATTATTTATATTGGTGCTATGGTAATAACAGCAGACTGAGGGTGCTTATTCACATCAGTGAAAAATGTGTTTGCTCTATGAAGCCTGATGTACTTATATGATTCTGTTTTCTTCAAGCTTGTATTTTGTTGGTCGAACGCACTTATTGTAAGTCGCTTTGGATAAAAGCGTCAGATAAATGCAATGTAATGTAATGTGTGTAACAGGATATTAGTGGTGTTCCTGTTTGTGTAGCCCTATTAGCTTTTGTCCTTTTTTTATGGTTGAGCTTTCTTTTTTTAACACCATGGGAAAAAGTGTCAGAAATGGCAACGCCGTAAGTTCAAAAACATGATGAATTTCCAAAGAATCCACAAAGATGCCACTCGAGCGCATTTACTCTTCAGGACAACCAAGCATCACAGGGTTTTCTTCACACACACTCCTCAGATCCCAACTCAACTTTTTATTTTTTTGGATCAATACTTCTTTTCTGATTTATTTGACAGTATTATTCTGCACTCAATACAAATATCGTCTGTATGTCATTGAACAAATCCTATTAAAGTAATACAAAAATTGACCCGTATCTGTGCCAGCATTAGTAATAGTAAGAACCTTTTGCTCCAGTGCATTTCCATCTGTTTTTATTCTCATCTTTAAGATGCTCATTTCAGTGAGTGAGTCAAAAAGCCAGAAATCCGGTAACAGTTCCATGTTTCTTTCCTCATGTTTCTTAATGTTTTCCATCGATTGAGTTTACACTTTGCATCTTTGAATAACTCATCTCTGTACTGTATTCTCTCTTCTTTTTCAATAATTGAAAGGCACCCCACTGGTAACATTTCCCCGAAAGCTGTATCTTGTTGAGCTAACAGTACTGGATGGAAACAGGCTTTCATTTGCATTTCCTTAAAATGTGTCAAATATATGATTACTACCCTGGCTAACGATACCCAGACTGTTTGACAACTACCCTCTGATTAAATGGTGTCCTCTGACTACATCATGTGTCACTCTGGTATGGTTTTGGCCCACAGAAATCGTCTCTACTGTATCATTAACCCTTATGTTGTGTTCGGGTCTCCCGTGACCCGTTTCAACTTAAAATGATATAATAACTATGCTCTAGTTTTTTTTATCGGAACAAGGCTTCATGGTATCCTCCACAACAGCTATATACACACTACAAAACTGATTTTGACAATTTTAGCCAAGTCTGAAGGTCTCTAAAAAAAAAAAGTGTATCATTGGTGTTGGGGTCTGGAGACCCAGAATTGTTTTGGGTGACTCGGGGTCAAATTTGGCCCAATCAAGATTCATCTTTGACTTTATTTTTGAGTGTTTTGGACTGAGATAAATCATGGGTCAAAATTGTCCGCGAACACCATGAACGGTAACAGCTTTCGAACACAACAGGAGGGTTGAATCAGCATCTTAAAGCAGGAGAAATGGCCAAAAGTCAAACCAGCAGCAAGTGGCATTCAAAAGCTTTCATGCTAAACACTGCCTTTCATAGGAAAGTAGAGGAAGTGGATTGTAAATATTTAATATTTACTGCAGTCAACCACCATGTGATGCTGCTGTTTGGACAGGTTTTTCGACCTGTCTTTGCTCGTCGGGTCATGAGAGGCCGACCCATGTTGCGACAGCCTGCTATCATCACATGTCTGTTCAACAAAAACATGCAACACCTTTAAAAAATAAATAAAAGCATTTCATGACCCACTGAGCACTGCAAATGAAATACATTCAGTGTGTGCAGTATGTTTTTCTTCTGTGTCACTGAGCACATGCTGCGACTCTTTTTGAGCCCCGTCTATTAAAAGATACCACATGTATGAATAATGGATGGCCTGTTAGAGGCTAAAATTGAGCCAAAATGGGTATTTCTCCTAAGAACAGAGCATGCAGCTTGAGTGTTGTTCTTTATGCCGACAAATTGCTCATGTAGCGCTGGCAGAGTACAGTATGTGCTCATTAAGTAACCCTTTGATTGCACAGCAGAATACATAAAACATCAACTCAAATCTACAACATGTGTAATATTTTTGATAATGTCTTCCGCTTTGCTATCTCTCCCCTACTTTATTCCCCTCTCGCACAAGCAATCACAAACCAGCTAGGGACTAAGGGCCGTGGCCTTTTTACCTTTTGTGGCGTTTGTGGTGCTTATTGGAGCGTGCCGTATATGCCATGGCCCAGCTCTCAACAATGGCCTCAGCAAAGATCCCATTTAGTTAAGAGCCCATGTAAGACATATCTTGAGGCTAAACACAGAGTAGGAAAAAAGGAAGGAAGAGCAATACACATAGAGGGAGAGGAAAGCTGGTGGAAGACACAATGAGTACCTGGTGACACGGTTGGTGATATATATGTACTATTGGTTGGTGAAACTAGTCTTTATTGTCTTGTCATCTCTCCTTAAACCCAGCTCCTTCTGTAAATTATGGTTTGACGAATAGAAACCTTACTAACCCGTGTTGGACAACTTAAACTAGCTCTCATCAATTCAGCGTTCCTGATAACCCCTCTCAAAGTCCAACTCTCAATCCCAGTACACGGAGCAATCTCCCTCTCATCCTGATTCCCTTTTGGTATTGTCAACATGATGGAAATAGCAGCAATTCCTCAGTGAGTGTAGCTCTGTAATGGTGATGGGTGTTTTTAGTGGCTAACTCCTCTCTTTGAGGGCAAGATCAACCGTCATCACTACTGTCACGCCAAGTTGTATTCATCGCCCCACTCTGCCCACCTCATGGTGATGGAGAACCACAAAGACTCGTATTTGATATGCCCTAAACACTCAATTAGGATCATGTCTGGCAAGGGAAGCAGCCACAGGTATATATTATAATTGCTACGATGACCTCGTAAGAACTCAGATGCTCGATTCCGTTTGCTTGGTAATATTCTTTGTTGTAAAGAAACCAAGCTATCCAATAATGACTACTAGGCTCTTCTAGGATTCTACATCGAATCACTAGGTTCTACCAGGTTTTGTAACATGGTTCTCTGGTACACAGGCATGGAGATAACGACAAGACAAGACGAACCAACACCAGACAAAGGGAGAGAAGGACTACATATACACATTAGGTAATGGGGCACAGGTGGACACAATCAGGGGCGGGAACAACAATCAGTCTAGCAGGTGCCACACGGACAGGAAGTGCCGACACCTGGAGAGAGAGAGTAGAGTAATTACCATCAAAAGACAGATAGACAGAACACCAAAACACAACAGCTAACAGGATACTAGCACTACACCCTTACAATAATGCAGATAGAGTTTGACAAGCTTTGGTGAGTTTGACATCCTTTTCCGAAAGCAACTGAAACCACATATATTTTTGTTGGTGAATACATTACGAATTGATTCTGTGCCCCAGCTATAAGTTTTCATTGCAACATTTCATCATTTTGACAAGATACGGTAATTCTGACACCCCAGAAAAACTATCCTGGGATATTTTACTCCTGTCACAGTTGTTTCTTAGATTAGTCCTCGTTTGCTTATATTTACTACTTTACATTAATCTACAAGGCAGTTCATGTTTCGCTTCGTCGGACAAAACCTCCAAAATACCCTTTAAGCAAGGGACACAAATACTGGCCATTCCTGTGTTGCCTGGCATCCCACAGTGAAGCAAGCTAATGGCTTCCTAGATTGAAATGATGTTATGCAAACACTAGGGTGTGTCGAGTGTTATTCAGTAACTTTCTGACAAGCACATGAAGTGTTTCGTACAGTATGTTCCAAATGAGCCAAGTTGAGAGCTATTCTTGACAATAGTCAAGATGTTGATTGTGTCTGAAAGCCAATCAGAGGTATGTGTTCCATGCAGGAGAGGGAGGTCATCATTAAACAGTTGTTTCTCTCTTTCTACATGGAATAAATCACGCACAGAAGATGCCTTTTCCAACCCACAGTAAAGGCTATTGAGTGCTATCATAAAAACCATGCTTTCTGCTTGCTAGATATGAAATTAAAGAGACTTACTTTGAGATCATGTTTATAATTAATCTGTTTTGATTGAAGTGTTCTTCTCATTCGTTGGAGAGAAAAAAAGAGATGCAAGCAGTGAAGACCAACTTTGCTTTAAACGCAGAACTCCGAACTTACCAAAATTACTTTTATCAGAGTTTATTAGATCTGAGGACCAGCTGGGGCACAGCAGCCCGCCCAGCCAAGGTAGACTTAAATCATAGCTTCTTTCTTTTTCTGTTGGACCTGTTTGGCCTACAGTCAGCCATGATGGATGGGGCAACAAAGTATGGTCTGCTGTGGGCTTCCGCTGCTCTTAAATGTATGGGCAGGGGGGCTGGAGAAATGGGATGAATGGAGCAGACAGATAGATGAGATGGAGGGACCAGAGGAGATATATGAGAAACAGGCCAGGGAGAGGTGATAGATTTATATGAAGGACGTGATAGGAGAACTGAGATGACTACAGGGAAGTTATACAGTGGGCAAAGCAGGGGGTAGGGGGGGGGCATGGTCAGGCTGCGATCTGTCTCTGTCAGCTGAAGGAAAGGATGCTTTCCCTCAGATAATCTGAAATGTAACACCACAGCTGAAGGTAAAGGTGGGTATGTGGAAATGCACCACTCACTATGTGGCCCCGTGCGAGTGTGATTTATCGCATGGTGGGAATGGACCTGGATGCTTCCTGATGAGCCTGACTTTGTGGGCTCATCATCATGACTGTGGCGTCTTCTCAGAATGATGAGGAGAAAAGAAAAGAGACAGAGATGAAGAGGCATGGTAAAGGGAAAAGGTACAGATTAAGCTAAAGGAATAACATGTACTTGATACATGTTACCATTAACGCTAGAACCGCCAACGGGTACATTTGACCCGCAGCTGTTTCTTGATTGTATGTAACTTTTTTTCAGTAAAATATTCAAGTCTCCCAGTCTGTGACTTTTCCTGAAAGTGTGTTATGTAGCACCCTTTGTTGTTAAAAATGGTCAATATGAAGTCAGATTGAATAAATTGTCAAAAAAAGGCCCATTTATACCCATCAGCGTATAATAATAATAATATTTACCTTATAGAACATGCAGTGATTTTCGCGCTATTGATCGTAAACATAAACACAACGTGTTGCTATAGCAACGCCTGTTGTTTACTGCGGTTCCTTATAGATAGAGAGATGGATGGATAGATAGATAGATAGAGAGAGAGATAGATAGATAGAGATAGATAGATGGACAGAGAGCTAGATAGATAGATAGATAGATATATAGATAGATAGATAGAAAGATAGATGGATGGATATATAGATGGATAGATCGATAGATAGATAGATAGAGAGATGGATATATAGATGGATGGATAGATAGATAGATAGATAGATAGATAGATAGATAGATAGATAGATAGATAGAGAGATGGATATATATATAGATAGATGGATAGATAGATAGATAGATAGATAGATAGATAGATAGATAGATAGAGAGATGGATATATATATATATAGAGAGATGGATAGATAGACGGATAGATAGATGGATAGATAGATGGATGGATAGATGGATGGATGGATAGATAGATAGATAGATGGATAGATAGATGGATGGATAGATGGATGGATAGAGAGATGGATATATATATATATATATATATATATAGATAGATGGATAGATAGATAGATGGATAGATGGATGGATGGATGGATGGATGGATGGATAGATAGATGGATGGATAGATGGATAGATAGATAGATGGATATATAGATAGATAGATAGATGGATAGATAGAGAGATAGATGGATAGATAGAGAGATAGATAGAGAGAGAGAGATAGATAGATAGATAGATGGATGGATGGATGGATGGATAGATAGATAGATAGATAGAGAGATGGATAGATAGACGGATAGATAGATGGATAGATAGATGGATGGATAGATAGATAGATGGATAGATAGATAGATAGATAGATAGACGGATAGATGGATGGATAGATAGATGGATGGATAGATAGATAGATGGATGGATAGATAGATAGATAAAGAGATAGATGGATAGAGAGATGGATAGATAGACGGATAGATAGATGGATAGAGAGATGGATAGATATACTGATAGATAGATGGATAGATGGATAGATAGACGGATAGATAGATGGATAGATAGATGGGTGGATAGATAGATAGATGGATAGATAGATGGATAGATAGATAAATAGATAGATAGATAGATAAAGAGATAGATGGATGGATATATAGATAGATAGAGAGATGGATAGATAGACGGATAGATAGATGGATAGATAGATAGACGGATAGATAGATGGATGGATGGATAGATGGATAGATAGAGAGAGAGATGGATATATAGATAGATAGATGGATAGATAGACGGATAGATAGATAGATGGATAGATAGATAGATAGATAGATAGATAGATAGAGAGAGAGAGATGGATGTATAGATAGATGGATAGATGGATAGATAGAGAGATGGATATATAGATAGATAGATAGATAGATGGATAGATAGACGGATAGATAGACGGATAGATGGATAGATAGATGGATATATGGATAGATGGATAGATAGATAGATAGAGAGATGGATAGATAGATAGATAGATAGATAGATAGACGGATAGATAGAGAGATAGATGGATAGATGGATATATAGATGGATAGATAGATAGATAGATAGATAGATGGATAGATAGATAGATGGATGGATAGATAGATGGATGGATAGATAGCTGGATAGATAGATGGATAGATGGATAGATAGATAGATGGATGGATGGATAGATAGATAGATAGATAGATAGATAGATAGATAGATGGATGGATGGATAGATAGATAGATAGATGGATGGATAGATAGCTGGATAGATAGATGGATAGATAGACGGAGAGATAGATAGATAGATAGATAGAGAGAAAGATAGATGGATGGATATATAGATAGATAGATGGATAGATAGAGAGATGGATATATAGATAGATAGATGGATGGATAGATAGATGGATGGATAGATAGATGGATAGATAGATGGATGGATGGATAGATAGAGAGATAGATAGATAGATAGAGAGAGAGATAGATAGATGGATGGATGGATGGATCGATAGATGGATAGATAGAGAGATGGATATATAGATAGATAGATGGATAGATAGACGGATAGATAGATGGATAGATAGATAGAGAGAGAGAGATATATGGATGGATAGATAGATAGATAGATGGATAGATAGAGAGATGGATATATAGATAGATAGATGGATGGATGGATAGATAGAGAGATAGATAGATAGAGAGAGAGATAGATAGATAGATAGATAGATAGATAGATAGATAGATAGATAGAGATGGATAGATAGAGAGAGAGATAGATAGATGGATGGATGGATGGATCGATAGATGGATAGATAGAGAGATGGATATATAGATAGATAGATGGATAGATAGACGGATAGATAGATGGATAGATAGATAGATAGAGAGAGATATATGGATGGATAGATAGATGGATAGATAGATAGATGGATATATAGATAGATAGATAGATGGATGGATAGATAGAGAGATAGATAGAGAGAGAGATAGATAGATAGATAGATAGATAGATAGATAGATAGATAGATAGAGATAGATAGATAGATAGATAGATAGAGAGATGGATAGATAGACGGATAGATAGATGGATAGATGGATAGATGGATGGATAGATGGATAGATAGATAGATAGATAGATAGATAGATAGATAGATAGATGGATAGATAGATGGATAGATAGATAGAGAGATAGATAGATAGATAGATAGATAGATGGATGGATAGACGGATAGATAGATGGATAGATAGATGGATATATGGGTAGATGGATAGATGGATAGAGAGATAGAGAGATAAATGGATAGATGGATGGATAGAGAGATAGGTAGAGAGATAGATAGGTAAATGGATAGATGGATAGATGGATAGAGAGATAGAGAGATAGAGAAATAGATAGGTAAATGGATAGATGGATAGATAGATGGATAGAGAGATAGAGAGATAGATAGGTAAATGGATAGATGGATAGATAGATGGATAGATAGATAGATGGATAGATGGATAGAGACACTTTTAGCAATATTGTATACTTCATGCTATCTGTACAAACTAGATATCAAGTGAAAGCTGAGAGTCCACAGATTATATTGGTATAAAAAACTCACTGTTAACCCTGTGTATGATAAATAAAAGAACATTGTACAGTACCTTGAAAATGAACACATTCTAATAGCGGGTACATTTGACCCGTTGGCGGTTTTAGGGTATACAGTACAGTGACCCCTGGCGGCTCTACAGTTAAAGCACCTGAATTGCTCGTAGTTCTACTGGGAAATCACACAGTAGTGTCTTCGCCTCTCCTCTCCTCTCTTCTTTTTTCCTGTTTTCTTTTTTTGTCATTCACACATATTTCCCACCACTCATAGGTTTAAAACAAATACAGCAGACACAATATAAAGACGCAACAAATACCGTTTTAGTGATCAAACATTATATTCAAAAGGACATGTTCAGCGATGCACTGATGTGATACAGTAGTATAATGCCTTCCCTCCCAGATTTGCCAAATAAAATCTATTAAAAAAATCCTGCTATAGGAATATCAGTGATATTAATTTAATCTATTTAAGGCTGTCTTCCAATGATCATTAATATGATGAAATCTTCCTCAGCTTAGAAACTATGTTTGAAGACAGATACAAATGTCATTTGGGAAAAGGCTCTCCAACATCTTTACTGCATATCAAAAGCTGATTGATGAATCATTCTGAAATGTTGTACAGACAGACCATTAAAGCTAATGACTTTGGTGATAACTGATATTTCCGCAATTGCCACAATTAGTTTGACACTTGTTGTCTTATGTAAGACAACTATTGGATGGATTACCATGACATAGGGTTATATATGTACATTACATGTCACTAGCTTTTATCAAAATACTCAATACTGTGGCATAGCAATTTTGGGGTGAAGTGTCTTGCCCAGGGACACGACAACATGCTGACTGCAATGGGGTTTGAACCTGTGACCACCTGATCCGAATACCAACACACAACCCACTGCCCCACACGCCTCCCTGTATACCTGATCAGCCTTCACTTTCCTTGTATAGTGGTTGTATGTGGGAAAGACTTTGCATAATGAATGTGTGTGTTATCATTACATTGTATTCTACTGTTGAATACATACTTGAAGCATGACTACTGTTACCCAACTATGTGTTCTACTGGACGTGGCAGCTTCTCTCTTTCCCAAAGAAAGAACAGACCGAAATGCACACGACTTTCTGATTATTTTCAGGTCAAACCGTGCTGTCAGTCGATGATTGAAATCAGACGGGAGCAGAAGAAAGGATGGACACGCCAGAAGGGGCCTGGGCAGCTCAACAATAAGTCACAAAAGCAGTTCAGTGAGATTCTGCTTGTCCTGCAATGCCGTCATGTTTCCTTAATAGATGTCACGAGATCATTGTGATCTCAAGTCCTTCAGTTCCACTTCAATCCAACTCGAGCCATTTAAAGACCCTCCTCTACACACTTGGCAGAAACTCAACAATTCAGGCAGGAACTTCATAGAATATAATGGATTAGTGGCTTTGAGGAATGTCTCTTTCTTTCCCATGTAGAGAAGTACCATCAACAAGCCCTTATTCCGTATGGAAATGTTCCCTTTGAGTGTGACTGATAATTACAATGACATTCATATATTAATATTATCATTATTATAACTGCACTAGCATGTGAGTGTTGTGTGTACGTGTGCGTTTTCGGTTCTACAGACTAGATTTCTAAATTCTCAATATTTTCTTATGTGTCTTTGCACAGATTATAATTTAGGGGTGGAGCCAGGGGTGAGGGCAATGCAGAAATGGGGAGTAAAAGTCTCAGGGGTCAGGGCAGGGTCGAGGAAGATGGTAGCGGTTGCTTTTCTAGATTACACGTATTCGCTAGTTCAA
Source organism: Pseudochaenichthys georgianus (assembly GCF_902827115.2). NCBI lineage: Eukaryota > Metazoa > Chordata > Actinopteri > Perciformes > Channichthyidae > Pseudochaenichthys > Pseudochaenichthys georgianus. The sequence continues at coordinate 27,157,798 of NC_047513.1, read as the reverse complement.
CCCGTTTAGCCCTCAGAGCCTGTTTTTCAGGTCTCAGCCTCGAAAATGGCATTCCCAGAACAAATGACTATATCTTCCCTTCTAAAAAGGGGTAAATTAATAATCTTTTGTTCTCAAAGCAATGATACACCTGTGAGTTGGATGTAGAAAAGTCAGAATTAATATAGATGTTTTTATTTTAAAGTAAATTCAGATTGAATATGGTTAAAACATGTAAATTATAGTGTCCGTCCAAAAGAAAAACTTGTAGTGAAAACCACCCTTGAATGATGGGATAGTAGACTAAAAGCTTTAGGAATCCAAATTATAGCATGTAATAAGTACCCTGTATCAAGATTTATGCAAAACAAGTGACATTTGACCTTTTTAGAGAGATTTAGAAGCAAACCCCCATCTCTGGGGTCATTTGGGTGGATTTGCCATATCTCTGGAACCCATCGGTGTTACGACTGGAGCACACAAAAACTGATAGGACCCAAATGCACGACTCTAGACAAAAGATGATTCAAAAAGGGTTTTACTGTGATGATAAAACAAGGTAATCCATTCACAAGGTTCAAAAACGATCTGGCACTTGGCACAGGGAACACACAGAATATATACAAAAGCAAGGGACTCCACAGGTGCAAACAATAAGGGCGGGGCAGGTAATCAGGTCAGTGGACAAACAGGCAAGGTAGGAATCGAACTACCTGAAATGAGAAGGGAAATGACAAAGTAAAACAGGAAATGGCAGACACGGACTTGACAATATAGACTCACAGAGAAATAATACTAACAGATCTGATGAGACACAACAATCGGTTGATTTTGATGATTGACACTTTTGAACCGTTAGAGCCAATAGAATCGAGGGGAAGTTCCTAAATCCATCTAAACTTTACCATTGGTGGGCTATGGGGCTTAACAGGTTAAAACATGTTGTCAACAGGACACAAACCATTGTGAAGTTTCCATTTAACCTTGGCTCTAAATATATTAGCAACACAGAGACAACAATTCCTTTTCAAGGCATCTTAAGGCCCGGACACACCAGGACGATTATCGGCGTCGGTGGGCGTCAGGCCGACGATGAGCGTTGACACACCCTACTCAGATTGGCGTGTCCCGCGCCGTTGTGTCTTTTCAGCCGGGCTGACGCCTTTTCGGCCAAAGGCAGTCGGCAAAATAAATCACTCTGATTGGCTGTTCAGCTAGCGAATCAGTGCATGAGAAGCGAAACGGAAGTGAGGGACCCAAACAAACTATTAAAAAGGCAAATCTGAGATCTCACTTAACTCCAGCTCTCGACACAGGTTCGGGAAAGCACCATGAGCTTCTCGCTGTAGAGTGAAAATGGAACGCACACGCTATTTGTTGTTTGTTTATATCACGCCGTCTGTTCTTCTTCTCTCGGTGTATCGCGCAGTCTGTCTTCTGGTTACCTCTTTTGAATGACGAATACACACTACCGCCACCTGCTGGTAAGGAGAGTTATTGCCACTCACGCATGCGCAGTTCGTACGTGCTACTTGGCCGTCGGCTGAAGTCTTTGCGGTGTGTTCCAGTGCGACTGTTGGCCAAGACGCAGGAGACGTGAGGTGATGCAACAGTCGGGGTCCGTCTGTGTCAGTTCTTTGTTGTCAGATTGGTGTGTCCGGGCCTTTAGATTATCAAAGACTCCCAACTTTTCAAACAGAGAGGGATGCATGCACTTTTGTCCAGTAAGGATAGTGACATGTGTATAAGTGTTCAGCAAAAGATTGGCCAACATATTTTCTCCATATGATTTTCTTTACTTAAATGTATTTATTTGTATCTGTGTGAATGGATTGTTTATGTTTACAAACGTGCATGCCTTTAATTGGTCCTTCAGGGATGAAGGAAATCTTTTTGAATTCATCATTAATGCAGGTGGAGAGAAGAGAGTCTGATGGTGTTGGTAAGTGAAAGATGAGAGGGATATATTTATTACTTTTGAGTGGGTCGGGTAAAATCACATGAACTGAAAAAGATGCATGTTGGAGAAAAGGGCAACACGCTGAAGGATGGAAAGAGGAGGTGGCAATAGGAGAGAGAGGAGTAAGGAATGCATGGGGAGTCATGGGGGAGTTTTGTACCAAGGAGCACTATCATAATTGTCACATTTGATCAGGGAGGAACTCCAGTAAGCTTCATGGACCGCTGCGTTCTCCCCAGCTCCCACCCCACCGAGGGTTCAGTAGGATTACACACACACACACACACACACACACACACACACACACACACACACACACACACACACACACACACACACACACACACACACACACACACACACACATACATTCGATGTTCTGTTGGTATTCATGTACAGTACAGGGTTACACACGAACACATGTGCTAACGTGATCACACTCGTACAAGTATACACATCTGCACATTTTGCAGATACAAGACGAATACAAAGGGAGATTTGTAGCCATTTCCTGATATTTTATTCAGGTGTTTGTGTGCTCGGATTTAGTTCAACACAACATCCCCAAAGCACTCTCGGTCTTGATTTGAAATGTAGGCAGAGGAGAGAAGCATTAGCACAGAGAACAGAGGATTACTGAAGTGTATCTCGTGAAAGCGTGAATGGCAAAGTGGAAGAGGGAAACCATTACTATGTTTGTGTTATTTGTGATCGAGGTTGGAGCACTGGGAAACTTCAAAGGGATTACTGCAAACAGGGATCAGACGAGGAGAGCATGAATCCTTAAGGCAAGTGATGAGTACGGACATTCAAACAGCTGCAGACGTCCTGCGGGGAATATATACAGCTCAAGTGGAATACCAGAAAGAAAGTTCTGACTGGGCAAGTTGTAAAAGTAACTGTGATTGAATTAGGCCCACTCTTTTCACTTATACTAAGGCTGCAGTCGAATAGTCCAAAGATCAGCTCCTAAATTCTAACCCTATCGTCTATTCCTTGACCTCTGAGTGAAACGCCACGGGGTTAAGGGATAGTGGACAGGAGAATTCAAAAGGACTTAGGAGAAGAGACTGCGGTACTTTAGAGAATCCGAATGCACTTTCACTATCCGACGTGTTTATGATGCGCCAGCGGACGTCATTGTGTGCGTCTGCTGCTGTGGGGAAACTATGGAAACTACAGTTTTCTATACAGCGGACTACAACATGGATGTTCAATAAGAACGAGGGACTGCTGTAAACTCATCTAGAGACTCTGCACCGTGCTCTGATGCTGCTGCTTTGCTTTATGAACGTGGACAACAGAGAAACATATTCTTCATGACCAAAGTTGGAATTGAAATAAAAAAGGAAAGTGAAACTTATGCTCCTCACCCTCTCCCTCCGGTCCACATTAATACAAATGATCCCAATACATATGATTGTATGAACTAAAGATCTAAACATCAATACAGATGTATTTATTATAAACGTTAGTCCTGAACATCTATCACTGTGTATATCACCATTCAAACATCTTTTAAAAGTTGAACAAACCCCACACAGCTCAGTAAAGACTGTGAAATGTTGACTTTATTTGATAATTTCAGTAAAAACTAATGTTCATATTTCTCTTTTTGATTATAATACTGATGAACGTTCAAAACAAAGCACTTTGGCAACTTACCACCTATGTTTTAAAATGCTTAATAAGCACCGTAACTTTCATGATATAATTTCTCCGTCATAATCGGTTGTTTCCGTGAACGGCCGACTGTTGAGTGACGGCAAATGCTGCGGCTGCAAGGCATTGTGGGGCAGCATTTTCGCTTCTCCTGTCGGTTAGGGAGGTCCAGTGGTTCCTAAGCTAAAGGAGGTTATAAAGGAAGTTTGAAACCTCCTTTCCTATCATTCTCATCATTCTAGAGAATTCGAACGGCACTTATCATGGCTGCCACTGAGGGACTTCCGGGTCATTTCACTCCTTTAGGAAGGTTCCTAAGCTAAATGGACTATTCGACTTCAGCCTAAGTGGAAAAACACTATTGTTACGATGGGAGATCAACCCAAAGCTCTGCTCTGTCCTTACTGGCTCTGTCATTGGAAACAAATCAAACACACCA